>NW_005366108.1:580196-608744 GCF_000412655.1 Myotis brandtii | reverse complement strand
GCCAGGCCGGGGGCTCCCCCCCCCCCCCCCCCCAAGTGCACAAATTTTTGTGCACCGGGCCTCTAGTAAATGTATAAAAAGACAAAATAAAATTTAAACAAAATGTACAAAATTAAATCTATAAAAATTAAATCTGAGGTTTTAAAAATATATGCAGCATTACACACATAATTATTGAGCATAAATTAAGGAAGTCTCTTTAAACAAATGAATTTGCCAGGTACACTGATTGGAGAAGTTTGATTTTTACCTTCTCCCCAAGTTAACCTCATAATTTATGCAAATCACAAATGAACATTTTTGATGGAAATTGAATTGGTAATTTAAGAAGCTATGTAGCCAGGTCAGTGTAGCTCAGTGGTTGAGCACTGACCCATGAACCATGAGGTCAGGACACATGCCCAGGTTGTGGGCTCCATTCCAGGTCAGGGACATGAAGGAGGCAGCCAGTTGATGCTTTTCTCTCATCATTAATATTTCTAAGAAATATTGGAAGTTTAAAATTAAAAATTAACAAGGGAAAAATTATCCAATATTTTAATTGGCAAGGTAAGTGTCAATCAATATGTATATACTTAGCCTTAATATTAATTTATTAGAAAAATGTGTGGATAGAAAAGCCTTTTCTATTTTCCAATTTCTTTTTTTATATGTGACTATGAGTTCTTTATTTTTTATGAACAAATGGATTCAAACGTGTCTGCTGTTCCTTTAAAATTTTTATTTTAATTTTTTATTACTGTTGGAAGGGTGAATAAAATTGATTTTCTAATATCTTCCTCCACTTAATTATTATTATTTTTTTTAAAATATATTTTATTGATCTTTTCACAGAGAGGAAGGGAGAAAGATAGAGAGTTAGAAACATCGATGAGAGAGAAACATCGACCAGCTGTCTCCTGCACAATCCCCACTTGGTATGTGCCCGCAACCAAGATACATGCCCTTGACCGGAATTGAACCTGGGACCCTTGAGTCTGCAGGCCGATGCTCTATCCACTGAGCCAAACTGGTTAAGGCCCTCCACTTAATTATGATGCTTGTTATTGTGTCTGTACTTGTTGTGGTAATGGTTTTTTATTTGTAGTTGAACAATAATATTCAAAATTTATTTAGTAAATTAGAATCTTTCAATTTACCATGGTAGCTGCGTAGTTTGAGAATTTTACTATATATTCTTATGTAATACCTTCAGAAAAGTTCAATCTAATTTGATAAAAGAGACTTATTGAACTATAAATTAAACCAAACAAAAATGTACTTTTTGCGAGGTAAGCCATTTTTTGCTTGTCTAAAGCCCTAAGTGTAAATATTCCCTAATACAGAAAATCTTTTCTCACCTCTTTTCACAGTATATTTTTTGTCTTTTATGACATTTTTTACCATGGCTTAATTCTTATGAGTTTCAACTTTTATATTTAAGTTTAATATCCTCCCAGAGCTGTCCAGTTACATATATTCAACTTTCCATGGGTAATTTTATGTCTCTCCTTTATATCAAACTGATTGTATGAAATATTAAAAAATCCAAACTAACAAATAAATTCTTGTCATTTTCTTACAGCAAATATGATTCCTCTTCTCTATTCCCACTAATGGCATTGCCACTCCTGAAATTGTATTGACATGAAACCATAACATCATTGTGGTTTATACAGTATTGCTTGACTAATAGAACCCCAAATTTTTGCAGGCTTTTTCAGTCAACTGTAGCTGTGTAACAGAGATCTATTCATGAGGCATATAAATAGTGGAGATTAAAAAAAAAATGATAATTCTATTTTGTTTCTTTCTTTCTTCCTATAAGATAGATATGATAACTTGAGGGCAGAAAATATTCTCTGACCATGAAGTAAAAGGCCATATGAATAGCAAAAACATCAGCTCTAATATAATTGAATCTCTAAAGACTTAGGCCAATGATGGCAGCCATCTATCTCCAGACTTACGTGATAAATTAAAAAAAAAAATCCCATGTCTCTTCAAGCCAACCTTATGTGACACAGAAAGTTAACATTTACAACACTGCAGTCTAGAAAATCTTGCTGGTCAGACCAGGTATGTCCAGCAAAAAGGTGACTGTGCTATTTGTCATAGCAAATGTAATTTATGACAAACTTGACTTTTGCTTTTCTCTCTCCACAATAACCCATGTGAGTTCTCATATACAGAGGTTTAAGAAACTCCCAATCCAACCAATCAATTGCCATTTTTTCTGTTAAAATATGTTCACTTCACTTCAGATTCTATTCCAAATAACTTAGTAATGTATCTTCCAACGCTAAGCTAAATTTTGAATAATGTCTTTCTGAATATTGTCCTACCAGCAGTCGCCTCCATATATTTGCTATTGTACTAATCATAATATTGAACTTCTCTTTATGTTTTGTTGCATGAACATTGCATTACATTTTTTACTTAATATCTAGAAATATCAGATTACTTAAAATAGAATTAATTTAGATTTTATCACTTCATAATCCTTCATAATTCTCTGCAACAAGCTCCAACACCTCAACTGGACATTGTGGTCATGCATGATAAATCACAACTGTTGTACCCATTTTGTCTCTCCAAATGCTAACACAAACTTTCCTTCAAGACAAGTCTCATAGTCCATTTTTATTTCTCGTTATAAACCTTTACTCAAATGTTTTCCCCAACCATAATATTTTCCTCTCTCTTTTTATTTTTATTTTATTGTTAATCCTTACCCAAGGATATTTTTCTATTGATTTTATAGGGAGTGGAAGGGAAGGAGAAAGACAGAGAAACATTGCTGTGAGAGAGACACAATGATTGGTTGCCTCCTGCACATGCCCTGATCAGGGCCAAAAATGGAGCCGGCAACCAAGGTACATGCCCTTGACTGGAATCAAACCCAGGACCCTCCAGTCCTTAGGCTGAACGATGTTCTATCCACTGAGCCAAACTGTCTAGGGTTTCCTCTCTCTTTTTTTTTAAAAAAAAAATCTACTCCTTGTCTAAATATGATTACCTTGATTTTTATTTTCTGTCTTGAAATAGTACTGAGCATCCATGAAATATGTCTTGGCATGTCAGTATGTCCTACTTGAGTTAGTAAATATCCTTTTGACATTTCCTATATATTTTTTCCTAAATAGTTCCTGAAGACAAATCACGTATTTGCTTTATATAGCATTTTTGCCAATTTTTGCAGAACAATGTCTATGTGTAAAATGTTAAATGAGTAGCTTTCTGTAAAAATTAATGAACAAGTATAATGTTGGCCAAATTTAATATGTGGGCTTACAGTGACTATCTCACTCTGTGTGCTACCTTATACTTAAATACCATTGAGAAAAAAAATGCTTTTTTATCCACCCGCGGCCCCCCCCTCCCGCCCCAGTTTTTGTTTATCTCTTCCTTCAGATTATAAACCGTGTAAAACGGAGGACCTATGTTTTCTACACTATTTGTATCACAGACACTGGCAAAGCAAAGTATAGACATGAGTTCCTCATAAATATTTTATGACCTGTCTTTGATAACTTTCTTCCATATTATGTTCCCTGAGGAGTGAGAATCAGCTTCCTAATCCTACAGTTCCTACCTGCGAGAAAGGAGAGCTCATGCTGGTTTTGATAACTGCCAGATCAAAAAGGTAATATGCCTTTCTCACTGCTGGAGACATTGTCTGTGACCAAAGGTGCCCCCATTTCCTATTGGTGTGCACCCAGAATTCTCATTAAAACTGTGGAGGTTTTGCATGAACTTCAGCAAAGATGTACCCTTTTGTGAAGAAAGATGAACATTCCTAAAATAAACTCCTTTTACATCTAAATTGCAACTTGCAGGAGGTCTCACTCCTGAGCTGTGCACAAATAAAGACAAGGAAGACTGTCCTGTGGATAATGAGTGTATGCAGAATTCTTTAGTGAAAAATCACCGACACTGGTTAGGCAAGATGCAGCTGTGCATGCATAATGATAGTCTCACAGGCTGTGCTGTTTGGAGCATGGTTTTTTGCTGTGTATAAAAGAAATTAATGTAGAGATGAAAAGTTACTATGGCACTGGCTTAACAAACAATAAAATAAACTTAAGGTAATTACATTGTGAATTCAACAATGCAGCATAGTCACTGGATTTGGGGAAAATGATTCTTGGAAGATATAAAACACCTCAGGAAATATCTTTTTAGAAATTTGGTTATGCTTAAAAAGTGACATACAAACAATTAACCACATCTGAAATGAGTAGGATCTGAAAATCACCCCTTTGGTCAGTAAGATCACACTCCAGTGTGGATTTGCCAAATTGGGGGACCAAAATCTGACCTGCATGAAAGAAAAGGAGAAGAGAAGCTGGCTCTTTGCCTGGAATCCTGCCTCTTACTCTCCTCCTTATTATCTTTTCCAACTTGTTCTTTCCTTTTTGTCTCTACATTCTGGCTTCCTACATTCTGATCTCCCTTTATACTTGATTTCCTTCATTCCCTCTCATCCTTTTGTTATGCCCAGATTTCAAGATCCCCAATAGACCACACCAGGGAGCCAGCCGTGTCCGATGCAAAAGCAAAGAGTCTTTTATTCAAACCCGGGCTTGGCTCCCCTACCCTCCTTACTGACACAGCAGCAAGTGGCAGAGAGAGGGCCAGCCCTGTGGGGAGAGAGGTTTTATAGTAAGGGGAGGAGAGAGGACTGTGGGCCCTGCCGATTGGCCAGGCGCAAGTCGGTATCTCGTTACACAGGATGTGGTCGTATCTATGGCGCGCACTTCCCTTGATTGTCATTGGTTAGTTTAAAGAAGTCCTGGGTGTGGCTAGCAGAGGCTTGGGCTTCCGGAAAGAAGCCTTGCAGAGCACATGGCTGCCCAAAAATGGAGGACCCAGGGTAAGATGGAGGGCGTAGTCCTCGCCCTTTCACTTTTTTCACACCAATAATAACTCTCCTTTTTTTCTACATCCTTACTGGTGATATTTCAAGATTTAAAATTTTTACATATAGATAAAAATAATATAAAAGATGAATGCCAACTCCTTGGACCTCACCACACTATCTTCCACAATCTTCAAGAATTATTGGTATTTAAACAAGAAATATGTAACTAAGCACCAGGATTTTGCATAATTGACCATTGTATGCTATGCTATGCTATGCAATCAATCAGGGGTGGGAGAGAAACTGGGAAAAACAACAATAACATCCTGATGTTAAAACAGCAGGGACTCTGAGTGCAAACATTAACTCTGAGATTTTCAGTACTTATTTATAATTTATATTATAAATAGCTGTTCAACATAGACCTTAATACAGTCTGTGGTCTATTTATTTCCTACTCTGTTATCCTTCATTATTAATATGTTTTTTAAAAGTTTAGTTCTGTAAATAAAAACTATAACTATTGAAATAGTAATTTTTAGGGGTGAAATATGCAGGTTTAGGGAATTTTTAAAATTAAGGGAGTCCATGGAAAAAACATGGGCTGCAGAGTTGAAAAAGGTTACATTTTCATAAGACAGGGAAGTTGGAAGAGACAGTAGTTACATTTCCATAAGATAGGGGAACTGGGATAACAAAAGGTCTATATTTACAAAATAAAGGAGGAGGAAGAAAGTCCAGAGGGAATGGGAGAACAATGAAGGAGGGCCTCACACATCCCAAGTGAGGTTTGACCTTTGAGCTCAGGAGTTGCTATAGTAAGGCTTAGTAACCAATCAGAGAGGATATCAAGGCACAAAAACTGCAGCCTTTATAAACCAGGAAAAAAGGAACTTGGTGGGACCCTTTCCTCCTCCCCAAGTGGGCGTCTGTGCTGTGAGGTTCTTTCCCCCTCCCCATGTGGAAGTCTGCTTATTCTTCAGTACATTCCCCCTTTTGGTATATCATCTTCTTTCTGTGGTTTCATTTTTTGACTCCGAGTGACAAAGAGCTTGGGGAAACCATCCTGACCAGGGGATCACTGCACGTTCCAGCCTCCAAATCCCGTATCACTATGAGCCCCTGGAATGTCTATAATAAATAGTTTACCCATGGACTAAGGTAACTCTGAAAATAAGTAATTCCTGTATGTAACATTATTTGATTAATTTGTGCCAAAAAATTAAAATTCTATTATAATAATTTGAGTATTTATGACTCATTACCATGAGCCAGGGAGGTTGATTTTGGGAGACTGGGATGTTTTAATCTTATCCATAAAACAGAGAAACCTTCCAGAACTCCCTATGTTCTTAAACTTAGCTTCATATTTGAATCACTTGAGGAGCTTTTAAAAAATACATGTTTTGGCCCCTCTTCAAAATTGTAGAGGCTGGGATCTGGATATCAGCATATTTTAAAAGTTTCCTACATAATTCTGAAAAACAAACAAACAAAAAGCATCCTTTTCAATATATGACCATATGATATGAACAATTAGGTTTAAATTATGGTTATAAGCTCCAGAGTGGTCAGAGCCACACATCATCCTTCAATAGGCAGAATGAGAGTCATAATCATTCAATTTCCAAATGAAAAATATTTTATATCTAAATTGATATGAAACGTCAACTACAAAAGCAACATATTGTTAATCCCAGCCCCTATCACCATTATTTGAATATCAATAAATGTCCTCAGATTCCTCCCTTAAGTCTTTGAGCCCATATAATGGCTTTAGTGTGTGTGTGTGTGTGTGTGTGTGTGTGTGTGTGTGTGTGTGTGTAAGAAAGCTTCTTTCCACCACCACTTTAGATTTAATGATTCTATCTTCTGTCAGTCAATTATGTCTGTTGACCAGGCCCCTGCTGGTGGTGAATCATCATCCTTGCTACATAAAAAATATGGACATCAAGAAAAGTGAATTTTATAATAATGCTTTTGAGTCTGTTCCCTCCAAGGTTATCAGCATTGCCTTCTGGAGCTGGTACACTTATCATTAGTTACTAAACAAGAATGTTACTATTCCCACCACCTGCATGCTACCACCACTCAAAGGCATTAATAGTGCAATTGAATAAACAACCACTTCTTTATTTAATTAAAAAAATTCAATTAGAGTGTACATTCATTGATATTTTGTATTAGTTTCAGGTACAGCATAGTAGTTAAACAATCATATACTTTGTAAAATGTTTCCCTGAAATTTCCAGGATCTACCTGCTACCATACATAGTTATTACAATATTATTGACTATATTTCCTATGCTATACTTTACATCCATGTGACTATTTGGTAACTATCAATCTGAACTTCAAAATCTCTTTACCTTTTCAACCTTGTTCCCAACCTCCTCCCCCTGGCAACCATCAATCTGTTCTCTGCATCTATGAGTCTGTTTCTCTGCTTTTTGTTGTTGTTGTTGTTTGTTTGCTTATTGTTCTTTAGAGTCCACATATAAGTGAAGTCATATGGTATTTGACTTTCTATGACTGACTTATTTCATGTAGCGTAATACCCTCCAGATACATCCATGCTATCACAAATGATAAGATTTCACTATTTTTTATAGCCAAGTATTATTCCATTGTATATATGTCCCACCATTTGTTTTAATCTACTCCTCTATTGATGGACACTTGAGTTGCTTACATATCTTCGCTATTATAAACACTCCTGTAATAGACATAGGGGTGCATATATTCTTTCAAATAAGTGTTTTTGGTTTCTTCAGATATATACCCAGAAATGGAATTGCTGGGTCGTAAGGCAGTTCCATATTTTATTTTTTGAGGTAACTCCATGCTGTTTTCCATAGAGGTTGCACCAATCTGTATTCCCACCAACAGTGCACAAGTGTTCTCTTTTCTCCACATCCTTGCCAACTCTTGTTTGCTGCTTTATTGATGACAGCTATACTGACAGGTATGAGGTTATATCTCATTGGGATTTTAATTTACATTTCTCTACTGATCAGTAACTTTGAGCATCTTCTTATATATCTACTAGAGGCCCGGTGCACGAGTTCATGCATGGTGTGGTCAGGGGTCAATCGGGCAGGGACAGCCAGAGGGAGGGACCATAGTCAGTTGGTCAGCCAGCCCCGCCCCTGATCAGAGTGGGGGTGCTGATCATGGGTGGGGTTGGCCAGGGGGAGAGGCAGTGGCTATTGGCCTGCTGGCCCCACCCCCTGGTCGAACTCCTGGTTGAGAGGACAATTTGCATATTAGCCTTTTATTATATAGGATTGGGCATCTGTATGTCCTCTTTGGAGAAGTGTCTATTCAGGTCCTCTGCCTATTTTTTCCTATTGGATTGTTGTTGTTTTTTAGTGTTGAGTTAAAGGAGTTCTTTTAATTCTTAGATATTAAGATTTCATTGGATCTATCATTTGCAAATATCTTCTCCCATTCAGTAGGGTGTCTTTTTGTTTTGTTGATGGTTATCTTTGTTGTACAAAAACTTTCTAGTTTGATGTGGTCCCATTTGTTTATATTTTCTTTTGTTTTCCATGCCCGAGGAGATAAATCAGAAAGAAAAATATTGCTAAGAGAAATGTCTGAGATTTTACTGTCTATATTTTTTTCTGAGTTTTACATTTAAGTCTTTAATCAATTTTGTTTATTCTTGTATATGGCGTAAGAGGGTGGTCTAGTTTCATTATTTTGCATGTATTTGTCCAGTTTTACCAACACCATTTATTGAATAGACTGACTTTACTCCACTGTATCTTCTTGCCTCCTTTGTCAAATATTAGTTTACCACATATAGGTATGGGCTTATTTTAGGGTTCTCTACATTGTTTCATTGATCTTTATGTCTTTTCGTTTGTTTTATTGCTTAAAGTATTACATATGTCTCCTTTTTTCCCCCCTTGACATTCCCCCATCCTCCCCAACCCCCCAGTGTCTTGTGTCCATTTGTTATGCTTATATGCATGCATACAAGTCCTTCAGTTGATCTCTTACCACCCTCCCAACCCTCCCCGGCCTTCCCACTGTAGTTTGACAGTCTGTTTGATGCTGCACTGCCTCTGTACCTATTTTTATTCATCAGTTTATAATGGTCTTTATTATCCATAAATGAGTGAGATCATGTGGTATTTTTCTTTCATTGACTGGCTTATTTCACTTAGCATAATGCTCTCCAGTTCCATCCATACTGTTGAAAATGGTAAGAGTTCCTTCTTTTTTATCTTTAAGTCTTTATGCCAGTACTGCACTGTTTTTATTACTATGAAATTGTAGTATAATTTGACATCAAGTAGTGTGACTCTCCAACTTTGTTCTTCTTTCTCAAGATTGCTGCAGCTATTCGGGGTCTTTTTTGTTCCATATAAAATTTTGTAATGTTCGTTAATAGATATGTAAAATATACCATTGGTATTTTGATAGAAATTTCATTGAATCTTTAGATTGCTTTAGTTAGTATGGACATTTTAATGATGCTAATTATTTATATCCATAATCATAGTACTTTCTTCTATTTATTTGTATCTTCTTCAATTTTTTTATTCAATGTCTTATAATTTTCTGAGTACAGGTCTTTTATCTCCTTGGTTAAATTTACTTCTAGGTGGTTTTTTAAATGCAATTGTAAATAGGATTTTTTTTTCCTTAGTTTTACTTTCTGATAGTGCATTATTGGTGTATAACAATGAAACCAATTTCTGAATATTTATTTGTGTCCTGCTACTTTAATGAATTCATTTATCAGTTCTAGTCAACTATCTCTTTCATAAGCTTTGCTTATGTGTTTCAATCACCACATCAATATTTAATTAAACTTTGACAGGTATCAGGTTCTTGACTAGATATTTTCCAGTAACTGTTTCTGTAGTTGACAGTATTCATAGTGCAGTTCCTGCCAACTCTTAACATAAAAAAAATAACATGACAACATCACTGCCCTGCCCAGTCTTCATCCCACCCAAGGAGACAGAATTCCTTATTTCACTATTGTGACACAGTCTATTATTTTGCTATAAAAGCAATACTGACTTGTTCTTGGAATCTTCTCACAGCTTTTAGTTTTGAAAATATTTTTGACTGTTCTTTTTAACAGTATACTTTACCTATACCCTAGGGAGTTTAAGGAGAAGAATGTGCGCTTGAGTGTGAAATGGGAAGAGGAGTTTTATTCTGAGTAGCATTCACAATGCTTTGTTAAATAGCTTTTTTTCTTAAGATGAAGACACTACTCATAGAAAAAATTCCTCACCATCTCTTTCCCTTTATCAGCTACTATTTTCCAGAAAATTCCTCACTCTCTCATGCAAACATACTCCTAGAGATCTTTTGTGGACATAGGGGAATTATATATGGGATCATGATATCACACATTATAATTTATATAATTTTTTTGAAATTTATTATTCTGTGTATAATTTAAAATTTTACTACTGTTTACTAGTTTATAATTTTATACATTTATTTTTACATAAAACTATTAAAATTATTATACAGCACATTCCATATAACATATATCTTAGTAAATATGGATTCATTTTTAGGGAATGGAGCTTGATGTTTTTTGTATAAAATATGTTTTGGTGTTTTGTCTTTTTAATTGATTTTAGAAAAAGAGGAAGGGAAAGGGAAAGAGAGATAAACATAAATGAAAGAGAAACATGATCAATCATCTGCCTCCTGCATGCCCCTTACTAGGGATCAAGCCCATAACCTGTGCATATTCCCTGACCGGGAATATGCTTGGGGACCTCTTGGTGCATGGATGATGCTCAACCAACTAAGCCACACAGGTCAGTACTGGAGCTTGATATTTTTACTGAAGTATATGCTGTTTGCAAATTCATTGCAGGAATTACTCAGAAAGTGCTCTTGTTTCTCTGTTTAGAAATGTAACAAATATGAATCTATAAAATAAACAAAATTTATCAGTACATTTTATTCACTACACTAGAATGGAAATTTGCAGTCTTTATATAGTCTACGTCAGTGTTATCAAACTTGGTGATACCCTATATACAATCTCTACATTTCTATTATTAGAACCTATATAAACGAAAACATTACAAAGAAAGTAAAGTGTTTTATTTTGAAATCCAAGAAATACAATATATGTACAGCAAAAGGCGGTGGGAGATCACCACCTTCTCCATTGATATAGCCCTTTTCATTTTCTCCTGGGGTCTTGCTGATCATGGAATTGTATCAAATATTTTTAACAGCATGAAATAATCAACAAACCATGAACTAGGGAAAGAACAAGATCAGTAGACAGTAAAATGTTCTGATGGATTAAAAAATCTGTTATGAAATTTAGGACTATAAAAGTCTTATCTTATGGTTCCATTAAAATATACATATTTATAAAAATTATTTTTTAAAAGTATTATAATGTTGGTACCACTCAAAAAAAATCTTACCCTGCACAAACGTTCCTTGATGTGATTTATGACATATAAGTTTCTTAAATTTAAAACTAAATAAAAATATATTTTGGGGAAGAGCATGAATTTATAGAAAGACTTTTATTTTCCCTTAGATTCTATTATCTCAAAAATATGATTGATGAATAATACAAAATATAATAAGCCATATACTTTCTTCAATTCACTTCAAATTTTCTTTCTTGAAAACACTTTGTTCTCATTCACATATCTCATATTATGTCTCAGCAATTGGTCATATAGGCACTTTCTAAAGGAATGTTCTTTCTGGTGATAAATAAAGACCTGTTTTACCTCCTGGGGGTCTATAGACTTATTCTGGGGAATTTTTAGTTTTCAATGAGAAATTTTTAATTCTATATTTTCATTATAATAATAGCATATTATTAAAGCTGTGAATAAACTAGACAATTTTAAAACTATTACATGATTTTAGTGCCGGTTAGTACCAAATGATGCTTTTTACCAGTGAGAAGTAATAACAAGAAGTAGCATTGCCCTGGAGTACATGTAAATATGTACATGAATCAAATATTGTTATTGGTTATGTGAGATTAAATTATTATTTAATTTAATCTTGGCAGGTAAAATAGACGTTCATAACAAAGGTTCTGAATGTAAATCAATCACATCTTTCTATGTCTACAATCTTTTTCAGGATGACTGTGCTGATTAGATTACCCACTTCTAAAAACTGAACTGGCCTGTGGGTCACACATGTTAATAGAATGGAGCAAAAATGATATTGTGTGTGTTTGAAAGACTATGTGGATAGAAACTAAGACATCACAGGTGAAGATAGCACCAGTCAACCAAGTTGTAGATGAGGCCACATTGAACAATCCTACCTGATGGTACAGGTGATATACACAATGTTGAGGAAATGGTGTTTTTACGTTATTGAGGTGGTTTGGTATAAAAGATAACTCATGTAGTAGCATTCTATTTTTAAATATTAATGTATTCCCATCATTACATGAAAATTCTATACATATTTTTTAGAATTCACTAATCCAACATTACCTGAAAATGTTTAGAAAGCAACCATAACAGAAAAAATAGTTTTTTCTATGATAAAGAATAATAGATCTTTTAGTATCTCCATATGACTGGTCACCCACCAATATTTTACTCTCACATATTTCTTTGGAGCCGGGGGTTAAGAGAACACTTTGACCTTGAGCTCTGCATAATAAACTAATATTAGGTATTTCAAGAGGTACCTATTTTTAAATAGGTAATGCTGAGCCAAGATGATAGCATTTTCTATGGTTCTTTGCATTTCTTGAGATAGACATTTGAAGAGGTTTTTTTGTTCATCCTAAGAATGCTTTTTATAAATAAACATTCTTCTCCCACTTTTATATTGGCTTTTCACTGACTAGCACTTTTTGCTTATTTGACTATAAAGTCAAATATTTTCAATGAAATATTTTAGAGTAATGAAACTAGATTGCAAAAAAAATAATTTAACAGTTTGAATTATTTTTCAATAATGGTTTAAAATGGTAGATGTCATTATATTATGATTTAAATAAAATTACCCCTTTTGCCATGCTCAGTACAAAATATTGATGAGCCTGGAGAGATAATTGGTAGGGAAAAAGTAATCTAAATCAACCTCATTTGTGAGTGGTAATCTGGATGATGTAAATCAGAAACTAATAAGAACTGGATTCCTTCAAGGAAAGAGTTTAGTTAAAAATTATTTGGGACCCTAAAAACTAGTGTTTACCATATTTCTTGGTTATTTATATTGGGTTTTTTAAGAACTGCATTATGAGATACCTTTTTTGCTTGACTCTATGTATTCTATATTAAGAACAATGGTGTTTTTACATATCCCAGATTAATTATACAAAATTAAAAATAATCAATATCAGTGAATAAGAAAGGTATCATGATTGGGAATAAATACTTTCCTAATAATTTATAACTTAAGTCCAGTTAAATTATATGTAAAGCTTCTTTTAGTTTCAAGTTTAGTCTGTAAAGAAATTACTGAAGGATATAGACATGATCTCTTAGAAAATAATAATGTATATGTAAAATTAAAATGATTATTTAGAAATATAAACAATGAGTACAAATATAAAAATTTCAAATATTAAGTTCATTTTTTTCATTTTGAAACTACATGAATATCTGCTAAGTGATACACAATAAAATGATAGAGTTCTTTCATGTCATTGAGCTGAATTATCTTATGTTATAAAAAGAGTATTACTACCTTCAGTTACTACAATAAATATAGGCATTCTATAGGTGACATAAAGTCAAAACATTTATTTATAACTACCTTAATAAATACCATCTGACTTATCTTTTTAATGTAATGTACTGTCATTGGACAATAGAATTGACTATCACTTTCCTGAATTTCCAAGGTACATAAATGATGAAATTATCTTACCCAGAGACCTTTATTCTTCTTTGGGTCAATGATAAAGGCAAAATAAAGCCAAAGCTTCAAAAACTTTAATGGTTAACCATTTATAAGAAATGGCACTTTTTAAATTAGCAAGACACCAAAAAATGTGAGTGTAAGAAATGTCAGAATGAAATATAGCAAAGGCGACTTCATACTGAGAATCTTTATCCGAGTTCATAAGTCTTTTCACATGTCGCCCTTATCCTGGTGTGAGGATCATAGGGGAAATAATTGCTAAAGGGTGCATCCAGCTGATTTCTATTTTACCTTTATATTTATGAGAAAGAAGATAAAGGGCAGTACTCAATCTAGCAAGATCAGAGTTAAGTTTTCGGTTGGATGTTAGATTTGTACTCTGGTAATACAGGTTGCATTTCCTAAAGAACTAATGAAATGTGAAGATGAACAACTTAAACCTTCTCTAATCAAAAATTATTTCCAGCAGAATATGAAAGCATCGCAATTAATTAGTCATTTAAAATTTTCTCTTTTGATTTACTTTCAAGTTATTAAAATATAAATGTTTAGCAAATGAAAAAAAATAAGGAAATATTTCAATCTAATAGAGAATAAAAATTAATGTAATTAAAACATAATTGAAAAAGAAAAGCAGAGACACAGGTTTTGAAAACAACTTTAGTAGAGTCATTGGATTCACTGGATTCAGTAACAATATCACAAAAGTTCACTCAGAAAACTTTAGGAGGTTGACAAGAATCTGTCTTTTTTTTTTTTTTAAATAGGTAATGCTGAGCCAAGATGATAGCATAAGTAAACACAATACAGGTGGTACAGTCACATTAAAATCACAACTAAAATACAGAACAACCATCATTCAGAACCACCTGAAATCTGCCTGAATGGAGGTCCTACAACTAAAGAAATAAAGAAGAAAGCACATTGAGACTGGTAGGAGGGGAAGAGGCCATGAAACAGACTGGTCTGGTGCCCAAGTATACTCTGTTTTTAATTGGGAGGGATGTCTTTGCTGAGGAGGCCTTGTGTGAGAAACAAGGGATTCCTGCCACACACCAGGCCCCTAGCCCAGAATTCCAGTGCTGGGAAGAGAAGTCCCCATAACTTTGGGGTATGAAAACCAGTGGGGATTCTGGCTGAGTGACACAGAGGCTGCTGGTTTCCCAGGCAGTTCTTCTTAAAGGGCCTGGGCATGGACTTACTTGGACTCACTCACTCCAAACTTCAGCACTGGGGCAGCAGCTTGAAAGGAACTAGGGACATTCAGGGAGGAACTAAATTATCTGGCATCAGGGCAAGAACTCTGAGGCAGCTTTCTCCCAGACAAATATTCTGGGACCTCCCCCTCACAGAGCTGACTGGCAGGTACTATATGTGAGCCTTCATCAACCAAGCCCACACTGTTTGCCTGGCCCTGGTGATTCCCTGAGATCTCACCCTTTTCAATTTTTAGCCCCAACCAAACTGTTTGCAGCTGCTTTTACATATGAATGGCCTGTCCCAGCTCATGCCTTATACTTTCCTAAAATCTCTCAAAAAAGCAACAGGTGGACTCAGTGTGCCCCACACCTCTCAATAAGTGGCCCCAGGCCTGGCATTAGGAGCAGCTTGCCAAGGTTCACAGTTTGGCCTCTCCTGGGCAGCTCTAAGCCCAACACAAGTAGTAGCCATCTGTAGATCTCTCTGCAGCTTATGCCAGGTGACCTTAGACAGGGTACCCAATGAATAGCCACAGATCACACCAGATTACAACTCTACCACATCCATGAAGGACATATTTAAGGGGCAGATTCGGTAAATACCAAAGCCCCATGGGAGTACGTCCTGCTACATAGGAGCATCTCTTGCACAACAGCTCTTCCACTGTACTCACAACCTATTGGTCTGGGGGTCTATTCCTACATGATGCCAATGGCAATCAAGGCTCTACTACAACAGAACAGTGCACACAGCCCACATAGAGTGCCCAGCTCAGGTGACTGGGGAGTCTGAGCCACCTGGCCTTACAGGACACCTACTACACAAGGCCACTCTACCAATTCCAGGAGACATAGTAGCTCTACCTAATACATAACAACAAACACAAAGAAGCAGCCAAAATGCGGAGACAAAGAAACATGTCACAAATTAAAGAACACTAGAAATCTCCAGAAAAAGAACTCAATGAAATGGAAACAAGCAGACTACTAGATACAGAGTTCAAAACAACGGTTATAAAGGATGCTCAAGGAACTTAATGAGAATTTCAGGGAACTTAGTGAGGATGTCAAGGAACTTAGTGAGAATTCAAAGATATTTATGAGAACATCAAAGACATGAAAAAGAAATTAAGTATATGCTAACTGGAATGAAGAATAATATACAGGGATTAAACAGTAGAGTATGCCAAGAATCAATTCAGTGATTTGGAATATGAGGAAGCAAAACACACCCAAGCAGAAGAGCAAAAAGAAAATAGAATCCAAAAATATTAAGATAGTATAAGAAGCCTCTGTAACAACTTCAATTGTACCAACATTCACATCATGGGGGTGCTGGAAGGAGAAGAGAGGAAGCAAGAAATTGAAAACCTACTTGAAAAAATAATAAAATAAACTTCCCCTACCTGGTGAAAGAAATAGACATATAAGTCCAGGAAGCACAGAGAATTCCAAACAAGAGGAACCAAAGAGGCCCACACCAAAACACATCATAATAAAAATGCCAAAGGTTAAAGACAAAGATAGACTCTTAAAAGCAACAAGAGAAAAGCAGTTCATTACCTACAAGGGAACACCCATATGATTGTCAGCTGATTTCTCAACAGAAACTTTGCAGGCCAAAAGGGATTGGCAAGAAATATTTAAAGTGATGGAAAACAAGGACCTACAACCAAGATTACTTTACCCAGCAAAGCTATCATTTAGAATAAAAGGTCAGATTAAGAGCTTCACAGAGAAGAAATAGCTAAAGGAGTTCATCAGCATCAAACCAGTATTACATGAAATGTTGAAGGTCTTATTTAATAAGGAGGAGGAGGAAGAGGAGGAGGAGGAGGAGGAAGAAGAAGAAGAAGAAGAAGAAGAAGAAGAAGAAGAAGAAGAAGAAGAAGAAGAAGAAGAAGAAGAAGAAGAAGAAGAAGAAGAAGAAGAAGAAGAAGAAGAAGAAGAAGAAGAAGAAGAAGAAGAAGAAGAAGAAGAAGAAGAAGAAGGAGGAGGAGGAGGAGAAGAAGGCAATCAATACACATCTATCAACAATTAAATCAAAAAATCAAAATAAACATATAAGGAACCTAATGAAGAAAATAAACAAATGAATAAAATAGAACCAGAGGCATGGACACATGGATCAGACTGACAAATCACAGAGGGAATGGGCATAGCAGGGTGGGAAGAGATTAACCAAAGAATTTATAGGGTGGTGAAATCCTGGGGTGGGGTAGGATCTGGGTGGAGGAAGGCAAAGTGGGAGAGATCAGGAGGGGACATCTGCAATACTCTCAACAATAAAGATAAAAATAAAATAAAATGCTAAAGTCAACCGGTAAGATCATAAAATTATAATTTTCTTCACACTTTATAAGTTCTTCTAGCTGGGTTAATAATCAAAATAAGAGAGAGTGATTAATAGGGGAAGATCAAATTTTAAAACATGTATACAGAGAATTACATAAGCATAAAAACCTCCAAAACAGTGAGGCCAAATGAGGTATAAATATGTCATTTTGTACAAAGAAGAAAAGTGAGCAATGCAGTTTCAGATTTCAAAGGGGAAACAGGCAAGTGACAGGTAGCTAAGAAAGTGGCAAACAAAGCAGAACTAAGATGGTGGCATAGGTTAATGCCTGTACTTTCTGCCTCCCACAACCACATCAAAATTACAGATAAAATACGCAACTATCCAGAACCTTGGGAAAGCTGGCTGAGTGGAAGTACTACAACTAGAAAGGTAAAGAAGAAAGCACACTGAGACTGGTAGGAGGTGTGGAGGCGTGGAATGGGCTGGCACCAGGCTGTGCCACTTTTTTAATTGGGAGGGAGATTGCCTCTGTAGAGGCTGCCCAGAGAAGTGAGAAGTCCCAGCTCCACACCAGACCCCCAGCCTAGGGTTCCAGAGCTGGGGAAAGAAGTCCCTATGGACAATAAGAACTATAGACTGTAAAAACCACTGTGGATTGGGGCTGAGTGACACACAGGCTGCTGGAGATCCACCTGCTCCTCTTAAAAGGCCAGCACCATGAACTGAACTTACAAGATCCTGCTTCCTCTGACCTCCAGTGCCGGGCGAGGCTCTGGGGGACCTGGACACATACAGAGAGAAACTGGACTGTCTTGCATTGGGGTGGGAACTCAAGGGTGGCTTTCTTCCAGATGGAGGTGCTCAAAGAGGTCATTGTTCCCATGCTGGGACCTCCCTGGTGCAGGGCTGACTGGCAGTCATTTCTGTTTGCTCCATCCTGGAGATTCCCTGAGACCCTGCCCCACCCAATTTACAACCCCACCCAAGATGTGCACAGAACATTTTGCATATGAATAGCTTGTCCTTTCACAGCCTAAAACCTGTCAGACAAGCTGCAGCTGGGTCAGGGAGTCCCAAACCTATCAATATAAGGCCCAAGACTGGTACCAGTACCAGCCTACCTTGCTTCACAGCTGGGCCTTGTCTGGGCACTTCCAAACCTGATACAAAGAGGAGGAATCTGCAGATCTCTCTGTGGCTCCTGCTGGGTGGCGCCAGGCAGTGGCTGACTTTGCACCTCCCTGGAGACCCAAGAGCCAGTGTACCCAGTGGTCAGCATGAGACCATACCAGATTATAACTATTCACATCTGTAAGTGACACACTCAAGGGGAAGACTCAGTGAGCATCAAAGCTCCACTGAAGCAAGTCCTGTTCCATAAGGGTGTCTCCTCCACAGCAGCTCTCCCACTGTAGTGGCAGCTGTTCCCCTCAGCCAATTGGCCTAGAGGTCAGTTCCTCCCACTGACACCAATATCAATCAAGGCTCAACTACAACAAAACTGTGCACACAGCCCACAAAGGGGTGTACCAAGAGTGTCAACCTCAGGTGATTAGGGTGGCTGAGCCACTGGGCCCTATGGGACACCTACTACACAAGGCCACTCTACCAACTCAAGAAGACTTAGCAGCTACCAAATACATGGAAACAAACACAGAGAAGCAGTCAAAATGCAGAGACAACGAAACATGTCACAAATGAAAGAAATGGAAGAAAACAAACTACTAGATCAGGGGTGGGAAAACTTTTTGACTTGAGGGCCACAATGGGTTCTTAAACTGGACCGGAGGGCCGGAACAAAAGCATGGATGGAGTGTTTGTGTGAACTAATATAAATTCAAAATAAACATCATTACATAAAAGGGTTCGGTTTTTTTTTTTTTAGTTTTATTCATTTCAAACGGGCCGGATCCGGCCCGCGGGCCGTAGTTTAAAATACTGGATATAGAGTTCAAAACCACAGTTATAAGGTTACTCAAGAATCTTCTAGAAGCCTCCGAGGAACTTAGTGAGACCTTCAAGGATCTTAGTGAGAATGCTGAAAAAATAGAAAGGGACCAGTCAGAAATAAAGCATACACTGACTGAAATAAAGAATAATATACAGGTGTTCAACAGAAGACTAGAGGATCTCAAGAATCAAGTCAATGATTTGAAATACGAGGAAGCAAAAAACACACAACCAGAAGAGGAAAAAGAAAAAAGAATACAAAAATATGAGTATAATGTAAGGAGCCTCTGGGACAACTTCAAGTGCACCAACATCCGAATTTGGGGGTGCTAGAAGAAGAGAGAGAGCAAGATACTGAAAACATATTTGAAGAAATAATGACAGAAAACTTTCCCTACCTGGTGAAAGAAATAGACTAATAAGCCCAGGAAGCAAACAAGAGGAATTCAAAGAGGCCCACACCAGGACTCATCAAAATTAAAATGCTAAGGGCAAAAGACAAAGAGAGAATCTTAAAAGCAGCAAGAGAAAAACAATTAGTTACCTACAGGGGAGTGGCCATATGATTATCAGCTGATTTCTCAACAGAAACCATGCAGGCCAGTAGGGAGTGGCAAGAAATATTCAACGTGATGAATAGTAAGAACCTACAACCAAGATTACTCTACCCCCCAGCAAAGTTATCATTTAGAATTGAAGGTCAGATAGAGAGCTTCACAGACAAGAAAAAGCTAAAGGAGTACATCACCACCAAACCAGTGTTATATGAAATGCTGAAGGGTATTCTTTAAGAAGAGGAGAAAGAAAAAGGTAAAGATAAAAAATACGAACAACAAAATGACAACAAATACATATTTATCAACAAGTGAATCTAAAAATCAAATGAATAAAAAATCTATTGAACAGAATAAACTGGTGAATGGCATAGAATCAGGGGCATGGAAATATAACAGTCTGAGGATTCTCAGAGGGAAGCGGGTGTGGGAGGTGTGGGAAGAAATTAGACAAAGAACTTACACGAATGTATGCATTACCTATGGACACAGACAATAGAGTGGTGAGGGCCTGGGGTGGGGTGGGAACTGGGTGGAGGGGAGCTATGGCGGGGGGCAAAGAGGGACTTCTGTAATAATCTCAACAATAAAGATTGAGTGAATAAATAAATAAATAAATAAATAAATAAACCAAAATAGCCAACCCCCTCCCCCCAAAAAGTAGCAAACAATATCTTGCTAGGCAACTTGGAAACAATGGGACAGAGGGAAATCTAGAGAGCAGATTTTTGCATGGATCCTTCCTGTCTGTCACACTTACTTCATATGTGTTAGCTAAAATGAATGTGCAAGAGTGATTATGCCAGCATTCCCTTGTTAGAGCAGATTTTTTTTCTCTATCTAAATCTATTTAAGAAGAAAAGAGAAAAGAAAAAAAAATAACAGAAAAAAAATATTTCTGAGTTTGTGTGGCTTTAATTACTCTCAGCTTAAAATAATTTGAAAGCCAGGATGGCACTTCCTAGGGAGACTGGCTCCCAAACCCCACAACTTCAAATACACTGGAACACATTTCTGTATTAAGTTTAAGTTTTTTTAAAAAAAGGTTCAAATAGTTTCTCTTACTTATACCAGCCATCATTGATGGTCTCCTGCATAGGATAAAATAAGTAAATACATTTTTATACTTACGTATGTACTTACTTCTAGGTTGCTCTAGTATAGAGACGTTATAAGGTAGTTAAATATTACTATGTTAATGTGCATACCTTTCATATTTTTGACTAACAGATGATATTCTATATTATCTAAGATTCATCAAAAACAAGGAGTATGGTAGTGGTTATTTTATTAATGTTTATTCATTATAAATAATTATTAATGATTGTGTTATGTGGAGAGAGGTCCATGTCTCTAGCTGTTGCTAGTGGGAGTGGGCTTCTTGTGATAACCCAAGAAAAGGCATTTTCTGAGACTTACATGAGAGGATGCAATATTATAGAAAGCTTTATTTCTGTGGGATGAAACCCCTGAGTTTCCAAGATTAATTTCCCTTAGTCCCATCAAGGAAGAAGTCTCATTTTGCCTTTAGGAGAGCTATCATCAGAGCCAGTGTCCAGAATTTCCATTCTATATTTGCACACCCCACTCCAGCATCAGGCAGCTTAGCTTGTATTCCTAGCTGCAGTCCATTAGTCCACTGCATGTGGGGTCTGCATGGCCATGGGCCACAGGGTGAATGCAAGAAAACAGGTACAGGAGAGCCCTGTGAGCCAAGAGCCAAGAGAGCAACAAAAGAGAGGATTCCTTTGTTTAGGGGATTATATATTTCAAATTTTCCGCAGGTTTGCAGTGGCCACATCCATTCTGACCAATGATCTCTGTTCCCAGGTATGACTGAAAGGCATCTTCCCTAGTCGCACCAACTTCACTGTACTGTGTCTGTCTCCCTTTTGTGAGACCCCTTCCCCCAGTGAGCTGCAGGTGATTGGCTGGTGGTTCCCTGAGGAGTGAAAAGTTTCAATTTCCTGCTGATGCTCCTCAAATGAGGTGCCTACAATATGTGGCCTTCCCTCTGCCTCCTTTCCTATGATTACTAATGAGCTAATTATACAGCGTTATAATACAGATCAATATTTTAAATTTCGTATGCACTGATCTGCAATATTAGGTAAAGGTAAAGTTTGACCTTTGCTAAGGAACCTATAGACCTACGACATGATTATCTTCCATGAATAGGCAGCTAGGAATTTATGATCTGACTGTAGTTGTGGTTACTTTTGGTCACTGACTTGTCAGTCCTACCATGTGCCCACCCTGAGCTTAACAGGTTATTACATAGCCCCTTTTCGTTCACAATAATCTAAATTTTACTTGAATCTTATTGAGAAGCAGAATTTGTAGCAGTATGGGAACACATCAATGACTGCAATACTC
Organism: Myotis brandtii; assembly: GCF_000412655.1. Classification (NCBI taxonomy): domain Eukaryota; kingdom Metazoa; phylum Chordata; class Mammalia; order Chiroptera; family Vespertilionidae; genus Myotis; species Myotis brandtii. The sequence continues at coordinate 586,664 of NW_005366108.1, read as the reverse complement.
AAAGGGAATCTTTGTAGAGTATTAATTGCCAACTGTTTTAATTGGTGCAGCATAAAATCTTGACAAAGTTAGAGAACATGACAGTATGAGTATTTAGTATTGATGTCATTCATCAATAATGAATTCTGAGCAATTTTGTTTTAGGAGACAGGCTTAGAACAGTAGAGATTTTAGAAAAAAAGGAGACAAAACATTTCTCATCTGAGTTGAACTGTCAACTAGGTATGAAATCAGACTAATGACCTAACTTCATTAAAGCTTAGTTTTTTATTTATAAAATAGGGATCAATGGGCATTTTATCTATTACTGTTAAGGAACATTTAACACATTGATTCTTACATAGAATATGCTAAATAGCAAGTCAAATAACAATTTACTTATTTTCTTTTTATTTCTTTCTAAGAAAGTGGCCTTAAGTTTCTTTTGCAATTTAAATGTAAGGTCAAGCATAAACATATTGTATGTGTACTGGTATAGTATTACATTTTTGAAGTTGGTTATAACAGAGCAGAGCTTTAAGTCAGTGTAGAGTGTGTAATAGTCATTGTGAATGCAAAGCAACTAAAATTTAGAGGCCTAAAAAAGAGAATAGCCCTAGCCGGTTTGGCTCAGGGGATAGAGCGTCTGGCTGCGGACTCAAGGGTCCCGGGTTCGATTCTGGTCAGGGGCATGTACATTGGTTGCGGGCACATCCCTAGTGGGGAGTGTGCAGGCAGCTGATGATCGATGTTTCTCTCTCATCGATGTTTCTGACTCTCTATCCCTCTCCCTTTCTCTCTGTAAAAAATCAATAAAATATATTAAAAAAAGAGAACTAAATAGGACTGTTAATATGCCATCAAGTTTATCTTCATAATGTTTTAAGTATTAGGTACTAAGGACCTGAGGACTGAGAAATTAGTTTACACACACACACACACACACACACACACACACACACACACATCTGTCTTCTGTCTAGTCTTTTTATGATTGTTTGTTCCCTCAATTTTAAGTTTTAAATGATACAACAATATATACTTCTAACCAAAAAGTGTCCAGATTACTAGACTTAAATGTATAAAAACAGGTATAGAGGGCTAGTGAACTGCTGAAAAATGCAAAAATCACAAATAATGTTTTGTCTTTGAGTCCTGTTTATATCATTTAATTCTTCTGCAACCAAATGAAATTTATCCCCTTTGTTTTTGTTTTTCTTTCACTCATCTACAATGATTCTTCCATGAATTATTTAATTGTGAAAGTATAGCTTTGATTTCTTATACTTGAGTCTCTAGTCTACAACTCCAATTTATATTTCAAATTAGAAAAACAAAGCTGTTCTAATAGTCCTACCATGTGCCCACCATTTTGCCAAAAAATGAGATATGAAGAGCATTTCTGTATTGTATTTTAATGGTTTATTTTATATAAATGCATTCTTAAGAATATATCTTTATTTAAATATAAATGCAAAGGTTCATATTCATTCTCAAATCATAAAGAAACTTAAGTCTTGCTAATTTATATTATAATTATGATAGGAACATAAAAAGAAACCCTATGTAATATTTCATTATTGACATTTTCAGCATGTTTGTGTTTACTTTTTTACTGGTAATTATATTATTAGATAGTTATTTACAAAATATGTGGTTTATTTTGATAATGCATTTGTGTTAACTATTTAACTAAATGTGTAAAAATCAAATGGATTACATAAAAATCTAGTTAAATACTTTACTACTTAGTAAACATTCAATCCAAGAACTTATGTGTTAACTATTTAACTAAATGTGTAAAAATCAAATGAATTACATAAAAATCTAGTTACTTTACTATTTAGTAAACATTCAATCCAAGAACTTCCTGGTCCATTATTTGACATTAAAAGAATAATTCTGAACATAATGTTTCAGGCATATGATATCAATTTATAAAATAAAATAGTTTTTAGGGGTAACTATATTAGAGAATATAATATTAAAATGTAATAGAATAATATTTTGACTTTAAACAGAAAGAAAATGCATAATAATCATTACCAGGTAACCAAAATGAGACATTATACCATATAATTATTTCTTTAAACAATGTTATGATCGTATTGTCTACTATTAATAAAAGTATAATCTAAAATTTACCATTCTGAGATATTGTGCATTAATATCACTCAAAAATTAAAAAAAATTATTAGGTACTTTTTTAGAATTTAAGAACTTTAAAAAAGTCCCATAAAATATTTTTTTTGAATAGATACACACTCATATTAGAGATTCTGGTTTAATAAATAATTCCATTTGTTTCAAATGATCGCTTTAGTGCAGTCCCATAACTGTAGGAAGACAAATAATTAAAGATAAAATATTTTGCATATCAGTTTAGAAGACTTATTGTGGAATACATGATTTACTCTCATGATTTCCCTTTGTTTTTCCCACACATGTTACCATCATCAGCCTGATGGAATGGCCTTAGATGGTACAATGACTGAATGGGTGATTTGAGTTTTAGTTCCTTATCAACTGCTATAATAATCTTGGCCAATATATTAAATAGGATGTGTATCCCTTTAAATTCTTAGTCATAAACTGTTTTTTACAAGATTTAGAAGTGTGACTTCATTTTATCTGCATAAAAACTTTAGGCAGAGGGTATTTATTTTCATTTTATAACTGAAGGCATTGAGTAGCGGAGAGCTAAATAGCTTAGTCAGTGTAATTCTAAAAATAAAACAGGCAGAGGCATAGTAAAATTTTATCTGTTTTATCTACAATTTCTCCTTACATATGGGTTTATTTCTATCTGCCTATACACAGCTTCATTTCTGAAAATAAGCATTCACTTTCTTTTATAAAAGATGAAAGGAAAAGTGAAAAGGAAGAAATGAGATAAAAGGAAAGAAACCATAGCTCTCTTCCACAATCATCCATCACATTTTCCTCCCCCATGCCACCCTCTTTAAAGAATGTCTATGAGAATATTATGAGTGAAGCATTTCAGTATTGAGAGGTATGAAATAGAGGTTTCATGGCCCAGATTATCCCAAGGTGGAGATTTACAACCCTTTCAATATTATTTCAAGCAAAAGTGGGCAGAGATTGATAAATCATCAACTCTTTCAAAGGGAGTTATAAATCTAAAATTTACGCAAAATATCCTAATTTTAAATTTTATATAGTGAGTTTATTATTACCAGTGCAATCCTAAATAATTAAAGGGTAATATGCAAATCGACTGAATAGCAGGATGACCAGTCTCTGTAATGCGCACTGACCACCAGGGGGCAGATGCTCAATGCAGGAGCTGCCCCCTGGTGGTCAGTGCACTCCCACAGGGGGAGCATTGCTCAGCCAGAAGCAAAGGTCACGGCTGGCATGTGCAGCAGCAGTGGCGGGAGCCTCTCTCGCTTCCACAGCAGCACTAAGGATGTCCGACATCTCCTGAGGGCTCCCAGACTGCAAGATGGTGCAGGCCGGCCTGAGGGACTCCCCTGAGTGCACCAATTTTGTGCACCAGGCCTCTAGCAAATTTATAACTTCATATCTATGGTGTCTACCTTCACTTTTCCAAGATTATTCACTGTTTAACACTGACATCTGGAGTTGCTGCCAATACTCCACAGTATTGTTGGCAATGAGAAACATGTTGTCTTTTTAAATAAATTTTGATTCACATCTTAATTGATCTGTCAGATGTTTATTTATTGAAATTTTCTTTAATCATTCCAACCACTAAAAACCTGATACACATGACGTGATAAAGGTGCTAATTATCACTACAATGGCAATCATATTATAACATACTAGAGGCCCGGTGCATGGATTCGTGCACTGGTAGGGTCCCTCAGCCTGGCCTGTGGGGATTAGTGGATCTCTGTGCCACCACAGCCCGGCCTTACCTGACAGCTCATTGTGCTCCAGCCTGCTGTCCGCGTTAATCCCGCACAGCACAAAGTAGTGTGCGAAGCAACAGGCGGCCGGGGAGGAGCCTGAGCCCAGGCTGGGTGCTGCACTGCTCTTGCTTATCCTGGCCCCACTACACCTACTGCCGCTGCTCAGACGTGTAGGGGGAGTGTCCGCAGGAGAGGCTCAAGCCACCAAAGCTGCGCTCATTAGCTGTAAGCCCAGTGTCTGGTGCCCATCTGTCAGCTGAGTGGCGCTCCCACTGTGGGAGTGCACTGACTACCAGGGGCAGCTCCTGCATTGAGTGTCTACTCCCTGGTGGTCAGTGCGCATCATAGCTACCAGCAGGTCATCCGGTCATCTGGTTGCTTAGGCTTTTATATATATAGATAACTTAACAAAAAATTTAACATGTACTGTTAAATTAACACAATGTTATTTATTTTTATTGTTCACACTATTACAGATGTCCCCATTCTATACCCCTTTCACCTCTGTCTACCCAACCTCCACCCCACTTTCCCTCTGGCCATCACCACACCACTGCCTGTGTCCATGTGTTATGCATATATATAATTTGGTTAATCCCGCCACCTTCTCTCATCCTGTCCACCCTAATTCATGACAGCTGCCAGACTGTTCCAAATATCCATGCCTCTGTGTTTATTGTTAACCAGTTAGATTCCACATATAAGTGAGATAATTTGGCATTTTTCTTTCTCTATTTGGCTTCTTTCATTTAGCATAATAATCTCCAGTTCTGCCCATGCTGTTATAGAAGCTAAGGTTTCCTTCTTTTTTATCCATTTATCTAATGAGTATTGGTGTTAGTTCTTTGCATACATGGTAAAATTCAACTGTGAAAACATTTTTTTCTTAGGGGTTTTTTATTTTATTTTTTAGTGTTGCTTCAATTTTACTAGTTGTAATCTGTCTACTCCAATTCTCTGATTCTTTCTCATTCAGTTTTAGAAGATTGTATGTTTCTAGGAATTTATCCTTTCCTTTCAGATGGTCCAATTTATGGGCATATAGTTGTTCATAATATTTTTTACAATTTCTGTATGTCTTTGGTGTTAGTTTTTACTTCTCTTCTTTCATTACTGATTTTATTTATTGGAGGTCACTCTCTTTTTGTTCTTGAATCTGGTTAAAGATTTATCAATCTTGTTTATCTTCAAAGAACCAGCTCTTGTTTTCATTGATCATTTGTATTGTTTTTTTAGGATATATTGCTCTTATTTCTGCTCTGATTTATATTATTTTCTTCCCTCTACTTACTTTAGGCCGTGTTTATTATTTCTTTTTCCAGCTCTTTTAAGTGTAGAGTTGGATTTTTTATTTTTGTCTCTCTTTTTTTAATCTTTATTGTTGAAAGTATTATATGTGTCTCTCTTCTTTCCTCCACTGACTTATTCTAATCCACCCAGCTCCCCACCCCAGTCCTTCACCACCCTATTGTCTATGACCATGGGTTATGAATATTTAGTCATGGAACAGACTGGATCTTCAACTTCAAATTGTGAATTTTCTTATTCATTGTGAAAATACGCAATATCTATTTTCCCTATCCCAAGCTTGCAGAGGTATATTGGGGCTGCTTAAATTTTTCTCACCCCCATCTTCCCTCTGAGATTCCACAGTCTGTTCCATGCTTCTATGTCTCTGGATCTATTTTGTTCATATGTTTATTTTGTACGTATTTATTACCATTTTATTACTTACCTCCTTTCTTCTCCTCCTCCTCCTCCTCCTCCTCTTTCTTCTCTTCCTCCTCCTCCTCCTCCTCCTCCTCCTCCTCCTCCTCTGTTCTTCTACTTCTATTGAGAGTAGGCCCTTCAACATTTCTTGTAATACTGGTTTGGTGGTAACAAACTCCTTCAGCTTTTTCTTGTCTGTGAAGCTCTTTATTTCTTCTTCAATTTTAAATATAACTTTACTGAGTAAAGTATTCTTGCTTGTATGTCCTTGCTTTTTATCACTTTGAATATTTCACGTCAATCCCTCTGCCCTAAAATGTTTCTAGTGAGAAATCAGCTGACTGTTGTATGGGAGCTCCCTTTATGTAATTAACTGCTTTTTCTCTTGTTGTTTTTAAGATTTTCTCTTTGTCTTTAACCTTTCCCATTTTAATTATGATGTGTCTTGGTGTGCGCTTCTTTGGGTTAATCTTGTTTGGAACTATTTGCATTTCTTGGACTTGTATGAATTTTCTACAAAACAAACAAAAAATAAAAAATGAATAATAAACAAAAAAAGGTAGAATAAAAAAAGAATCAGAAATAATTAAGAAGAAAAGAGTAAGAAAATAAAAAAGTAAAAACTATCCTATCTAATAAAAGAGAAACATGGTAATTAGCCATACATCCGCTACCCTTCCCATTGGCTAATCAGGGCGATATGCAAATTAACAGCCAGCCAAGATGGTGGCCGGCAGCCATGCACTGAAGCAAACAGGGAGGCTTGCTTGCTCCAGTGATGGCAGACTCCAACGTTCCCCGCCTGACTTGCCGACCTCTCAGCTGCAACTCTAAGCAACTATGTTGCAAATATAGAAGCTAAACAAAACCCCAGAAACCTGCG
>NW_005366108.1:558878-579070 GCF_000412655.1 Myotis brandtii | reverse complement strand
CCTGCTCTGTGCATGACAGGGGGCAGCGCCCCAACTCCTCAATCGGCCCTGCTCTGAGCCCGACCAGGAGCTGCACCTAGGGATTGGGCCTGCCCTCTGCCACCCGGGAGCAGGCCTAAGCCAGCAGGTCATTATCTCCTGAGGGGTCCCAGACTGCGAGAGGGCACAGGATGGGCTGAGGGACCCCCTTTCCCCCCTGAGTGCACAAATTTTTGTGCACCATGCCTCTAGTCTCTCTATAAAAGGCTATGTGACTGATCATCCATCTGTCTGACCGTCCAACCATCCGACCTACCAATCAACCTGTACATATGACACACACTGGCAATTTAAAACTAAATGTTGATTCACGCATGCGCTTACAAATAAAGCTCTCGCTGGCGCCAATCACACACGTGTGTTTTAATCTATCATTTTCTATCATAAATTTGGTTGTAGGGATTGGGCCTGCCCTCTGCCACCCGGGAGCAGGCCTAAGCCAGCAGGTCATTATCTCCTTAGGGGTCCCAGACTGCGAGAGGGCACAGGATGGGCTGAGGGGCCCCCTTTTCCCCCTGAGTGCACAAATTTTTGTGCACCAGGCCTCTAGTCTCTCTATAAAAGGCTATGTGACTGATCATCCATCTGTCTGACCGTCCAACCCTCCGACCAACCATTCAACCGGTACATATGACACACACTGGCAATTTAAAACTAAATGTTGATTCATGCATGCGCGTACAAATAAAGCTCTCGCTGGTGCCAATCACACACGTGCGTTTTAATCTATCATTTTCTATCATAAATTTGGTTGTTTTTGTTGACATTTCTATTGTAGAGAAAGAGTGAATAGCAATATTAGAATATTTCTTCTAATAATTTCATTTCAATGTGCATCAATCTATTCACCAGACCACTAGTATATAATAATAAACCCTCTTAAATATGCTATTTGTGAAGTTGTTAGGTTCTACTTCAATGTTGTCTGAAGCTGGCCACTTGGTATTTAGGTTCTAGGCCTCTTATCATATGTCAGATGCTGTCTATGTCTGGTTCTCAGCAACCTGTTTGAAGCTACAAGCGATCTACAGTTTTTGGCTGCCTCTGCTCATAGGTAGAGAGAACAGTTTGGTGGTTGGCAAAGTTGGAAGTGAGTTGGGGAAAATGGGTGTACTATGTTCTTTTGTTAGTTTGTTTGTAATCTAATTTATTAATGCATTTATATAATGTAGTATATAATATTATTTTATTTTTTATATTCCACATATATAGTCTGACAGCTCATAGGAAGTTCCAAGAAGAAATGCAAAGACAAGGAAAGAAATTGAGTAAAGATATTGGTCAGAGGTAATCTACGAAGATGGCATTTAGGCATGAGCTGAGTCTTGGGAGTACCTGTGGGGGAAACTTTTGGGGAAAAATGTGAAAAAGAGAAAATAAAATATAAATAAAATCTTGGGGAAAGTAAAAAGAAGAAATTTTGCTTTACTAAAGAAAATGAAAGTAGAAAAAGAAGAAAATTAATGTATTGCTGTGCTAACCCAGAGTGGACCTCTGTTGGACACTAAAGACCAGCCCTTGCTGATTTGGCTCAGTAGATAGAGCATCAGCCTGTAGACAGAAGGGTACTGGTTGCAGGCTCTTCCCCAGCCTGGGCCCTGGTTGGGGCTCATGCAGGAGGCAATCCATCTATGTGTTTCTCTCACATCAATGTTTCTCTCTGTCTTTCCATCTCTCTTCCACTCTCTCTAAAAATTAATGGAAAAATATCATTAGGTGAGGATTAAAAAAATTTATATTTGACCAAATTATCCTACATATAGTCATGTAAAAAACCCATAATCAATTATGGGTCCAAATCTCAAAAAGCAGTTGAGTAGTTAGTTTCAACTTCCAAAGAAGACATACAGAAATAAAATAATTTAAATCATTTATTCTTTTACAGAGCCAATAAAATTCTCATTTTATATAAAAGAAAACAGCAAAATATTTCTATTACTGTAATATTAATTGATACAATTAATTTGGTTCTAAAGAAACAGCTTAAATACTCAATTGAGGAAAGACATGACTGACGCAAACAAAAAAGTGCTAGACTAGAATATATTTAAAGAGTTATTTTGTAGATTCAACAAGATTTGAAAAATAACTGCATATGAGCATTTTCTTGAGGTGGATTGTAGAATTGAGCACAATCTGGAGATTTCTAAGATCCATTCTAGGATGGTGATACAAATAAATCCCAATGGATACCAACTTTTAAATTTTGCTCATTATTCATTCTCATGAATTCATAATTTCTTCATGTCTCATTTGGCAATATTTACACATTCTTTTTGTTTCTTACTTTTCCTTCACTTTCATGCTTTGGTTCATCAAAATAGATAGTAAATTTCAGCCATTTGTCAAACACTCTGATTCATACATGTCATAAATATTTAGCATTAATATAGTTATTGATTGTGGAATTTCTAGAAAATTCTCAAATGTTCACTTATTTTCTCTTATTAAACATTGGTAGCAAACACTTTTTTCCTCTTTTTAAACAATGGATTTAAACATTTCATTATTAGAATAATTTAGGAAACAGCTGAGAAATGAGAGAAAACAATGTCAACATGACTACACCACAAAAGCTAAGAATGACATTGTTTTTCCCTTCATTTTTCAGCTGTTTTAACAATAATTTTGGTTCTAAATTACTCTGAAAATTTACATATATGCTTAAAAATGTATACTTATATTTTATACACTAATTAAATAAATATCTTAATGGGAAAATAGTTATTAAGAAACTAAATTGTGAAATACATGTTATTATTTTGTACTCCTAGGATTTCATTTGAAGCAGATATATTCTTTCCCATATATTCCAATTTGATTTTACTTTTAAGTTCTTCACTTCCAATTAATATTCTACATATTTAATATCATAATGAAATGTTTAAATGCATTGTTTAAAAAAAGAGAGAAGAGATTGATATTTACTTTTATTAAGAGGGTGCAAATACATGTTTGAGAATTCTTTAACTATTCCATAAATAATAGTTGTAAAAATACTAGATATTTACATTTATGTATCCAAGTGTTTGACAAATGGCTAAAATTTGTTGTTGATCTTGCTGAATTAAAGCAGGAAAGTGTTTCAGGAGTTCATCAGTATTGAGCAGCTGCTGATAAAATTCTTCTATTTTTGGAAGGCAATTGCTGTTTGCTAAATTATGGGGTACATAGTAAGTGACTTTAATTAGTCTACTATTTTAGAAATCAGAATTCATATATTCTTTAATTTCCTCAAAATCTAAACATATTTTTTTATTCATTCAAAAGAATGTGTTAGCTAGGAAAACTCTTATCTCTGAAATACATTTTGAAAGATAGATGTCTATGTCATATGGTCTATTATTTTTCAAATCTCAGGATTTAAACTAGGGTGCATTCTTAGTTTTAAAGTCCTCCAGTCCCCTGTATGATAGAGAGTTATTTCAGAATCATAATTATAATTTCAATATTTTTATTTATTTTTTTAGAGAGAAAAAAAGGAGAGTGAGAAAGAGAAATGATGTGAGAGCAAAACATTGATCGGCTACCTTCTTCACATCCTCCATTGGGGGATCTAGCTGCACTCCGGATGACCTCTTGGTGCATGGAACAATGCTCAACCAATTGAGCAACACTGGCCAGTGCATGATTGGTCATTCTTATCCATAAGTATGTCATATGGGCTGATAACCTAACTTTCTGAGTAAACACATTTTTTTACATGTTCCTTCTGATAATTATCTTATTATAAAAATTAAACCAATGTATAAATTTCATTTCTTGCACATTTCATGACCGACACAACCTGGCAAATATGAGACAATATTGGGGAAGGGAGCGGGGGGCTTATGAACTACTTAGTGATCAGTTAACGAGTATTTATAATTATTTTCATTGCTTAAATACTTTGTGTGATTCTGTAGTGGAAGGAAAATCTAGACTGTGCTTCTGTTTCTAAAGACAATTTAATTTTATGATATCTATTATACAAGGTCAATTAAATGAGTAAAATTATTCAACTGAACTCTTAATGTTCTCCAAGAGTGCCCTTGGACACCATCATTTTTATGTTTTATATTAGTCTCCCAAGTAGTAATCAATTCAATATTTTAATTATCATGTCTAGTTAGATAATTTCCAAATTGTACCCATAAACTTGATCTTTCTTTAATATCCTAATACTGAATTTATATATTTAATATATTTCATTCACTCAATAGAAGCATGTATTAATCACTTACTCATATGCCCCTCTCTAGGGTCTGTGGCAGTATCTTTCTCAGTGTTCATAGCTCAGTATCTTGGAGTGACCTTTAATTTTTTACCTTTGAGGTGCACAATAACTTGAATACCTAGCCAGACAGTAATGGACATTAAGTTATTTAATAAGCCCTTAGATAACTGTGTTTTGTTTGTTTGTTTGTTTTTATTTACAATTCCTGCTTCATAAACATTTTGTCAGAAGTTCTCTCCCTGAATTTTTAAGATACTTTTTAGAAATTTAAACTGTCCTAAATTTTATATTTTCAGAAAATATACATGCAAAATGGTATTTCCTTGTGTAATTATTTGATGTTATTGAGAACATTATTTTTAATAAAATTTTCTATAGTTTCTACTTTTTCTATATTTTTACACCTGATTGACACCTATGTAATTATTATGTACTAGAATGGAGAAACCCTTTTCTGTATAAATATGTGTGTAGCTCTACCTTTGATAACTTCATGGCCAAAAAAAAAAAAATGAGGGGCTAGAATAACTTTCTTTCATCACTATCATATCAGCTTTCTTTTCTCATAGACATTGGCTTATATCTCTGAGTTTATTTTTCATCAACATCATTTATCTATCCTAGAATTATTGAAAAACCTAAACAAAAATCTGCTCTTGCTCTAACTTCACCAACATTTTTTTTCTTCTTTTTCTAATTATCTTCAGTGAGAATAAGCAATCACTTGCAGATTTCAATGCTAAAACCAATGTGGCTTGAGAATACATGGAGAAACAAATGACTAGAAATACATGTTTAGATTAGAAAAATATTATATTGGGTAAAGAACACTGAATTATTTTGGTAAAATTACTTTATTCTAGTTTGTGGAATGGGTGAATTACTAAGATAATGAGTGTTGTTTCTTCCCCCAGTTATTCAATTACTAAAGAAAGATAGAGTAATTCTCCACCTCCCTTCATAGGCATTATATGCATGTAGGTAGTCATGTTCTGATATCATGCGATTTTTGTCCCAGAATGAAATGTTAACTTTTGTATTTTGTGAAGTGTGGTGGAAACAGAAGTAAGATGCATTAAAGTGTATTATCTCATAGACTACACACATTGAAGTGAAAGTAGATTAGAGGTTGCTTAGGGCCAGGAGTGGTTGTAGGGGAGAAATAGCTAAAGTATGTGCTACAACTTTAGATGGATGATAATAAAGTTCTAAAATTACGGTGATGGTTATACATAACCACTCTATCAAATAAAGAGGGAATATGCTAATTGACTCTCACACTGTCGCAAAGATGAAGGCTCCCACAGCCAATAAGGAGTAAATACGCTAATTGACTGCCCCACCCTCAAAGATGGTGGTGCCCACAGCCACAAGATGGAGGTGCCCAGTCCCCTCTCACAATTTATAGCTAGAACTCTCACAATTTATAGCTGGACAACTCCCAATAAATTTCCTACAAGAATGCAACCTTGTATTTTAGTTTTTCTTTTCCAAACACTAATTTTTCTATGTTTAACAGAAAAAAATATAATGTAAAATATAAGATTCTCAATAGCATATGGAGAGGGAAAGTTCACATTTCACATTCCTCACCATAGTGGATATATAAATTTTAATGTATTAGGAAATTGAAGGTTATAACAAATTATAACCTTGAAGAGTCAAGGGAAATATCCCAAGAATAGCTGCGGGATGTGATGTGTGTGTGTGTGTGTGTGTGTGTGTGTGTGTGTGTGTGTGCGCGCACACACTTATAGACCTGTACTGTGTCCAAAATAAATTTAATGGATTTCAGTTTGCTTTTGCTGATGCAGGGCAGTGTTGTGGATATGTATCATGAAGATATTAATCATTGATGCTACCAAACACATGAACACTGACTATGTCATAAAGATTCACTTTGGCTTGCATGTCTTTCCATACTCTGTTAGAAAACCTCATGTAGATGAATGCTGACAGAGCTGTGATAAATCATTTAGCTACATTGCTGAGAGGAATAGTGATATGAATAGTTTTTACAAATACAGCAGAACATCAGAGTTTTCCTGCAATAAATAAGATTTAAGTAGTTTTTTATCACATAAAATTTTGATTTTTCACTCAAAAATCATATTTTCAGGTTTCTTTTATTAAGAGACTTCTATGCAAACAAAATAAATTAGTCTTTCACATTACTCGGAACATTTTGCCTAAGATGTTGCTCTAAGCTAGTGACTAGTTATTGCAGCAGCTACATGTCAATGCTGTAACAATTTATAACAAGGGGAAAATTAGTGCAGACACTATAGACTTTATTAATAACTTCTTACACTCTAAAATTGAGAACTTGAACCATTTATTTCAATACAACATGAAAGTAAAATATACTTGATGCAGAAAATTTCAATGTTTTATTTATACCTTCATATTACATATAATAACTCTTGCTGATAAATAATTACACTGTAGCCAGGAGCAGTACACACAGTGTTCAATTATTGGGACAGAGGAAGGGGTCTGCAATTGTAGCAAAAAGAAAAAACGGTATTATATTTCTAAACATATGAGTTATATTAATAATATTCCCCTTTGGAAAACTGAAAATTGTTACAATTTGAAAATAAAACCTGAGGTTATAGCTGAGAAATACTAGATTCCCACTGGTAAAAATTCAAGTCCTCAATAACTAAAGTTCCCACAAGGAGTTTAGAAAATATATTTTCGATAGTTCTCAAGAAGAATAAAAGTGTTTACATGACAAAAATATGTAGAAATTTTGTATTGTACCAGACAAAATATGGTTAATATGTTGAAAATCCCTCTTTGTATTGCTAACCATAGAAAAGCCATACACAAATACACACACACATGTGAACACATGAGCATGGAGAATAGCCAAAGATAAAAATATTAAAAATAGGAATATTACTTTAAAATGAAGCACTCCAAAATGCTTCCACAGAGACTGCAGGTGGGAAAGCCAAAGTACAGAGCTTTAAGGCACAGACCCAAAGGCATGAACACTGACTATATCATGAAGATTCACTTTGGCCTCACTGCTTATGTCATAGCTAAGAGGACCACGCTGTGAAGAGCGCATACAGAACAGCTCTGCCCACCCACCAGGACCTCAGTCTGGAAAGAGCTGCTTGTGCACAGCGTTAAAGGGTGGCCCAATACCATTTCACATACACAGAATAAGGAGCCTATTCCCTAAAACAATATAGTGAGCTTAGTAAGGAAATTTAATCCAAGGTGAGACTTGTGGAAACGTATAAAATTGAGCATAAAAAGATACCTTCTACATAAGATAACTATAAAATTTAGTACACAAAACATTTGAAGAAAGTCAACATAATGGGAGGAAAATAAAACACTCAGAAAAAAAATTGCATGGGATTGACTAGAGATAATAGGGCAGATAGAGATAATGAAAAGACTATAACATAAAGAATTTTATCTACAAATCAACAAAAGTGTCAGTTAAAACCATGAAACGTGTTTTAAAAATAGAACTAGAAGTATAAGCCAATAACTAAATTAAAATAATGATAGACTGTACCTGGTGAAAAATAAATTAAGTGAATTAAGAAGAAGACTACCACAAAAACAACATTAACATATGAGGAATAAGAAATAAGAGAACTGAACTTTAGATATATAAATTTAGCAGAAGATACCAGAATAAAGAAAAGAGAGGAAATAATTTGAAGTCATTAAAAGAAAAACTAATTTCTGAATTCTCAAATTAAAAATAATTAATTCAAATTCTCAAATTAAAAATAAAAATTGACAAATTAAAAGTATTTATATATAACACAATAAAACTTCTAAGCATCACAAATAAATGCAATGAAAAAGAAGGAATCAAACCTAATAGAACAAAATCCATATGTGTTTGTGTGTTTATTCCTTAGGAGAAAATTTCCATTATTAGATGTTTATGTATGTGAACAGATCAATGAAGATAGAGACATATATCCCTGAATTACTATTTTATAATGTGCATTTATAGTAGATAGGAAAAGTTAAATGAAGGCAAATACTATTCTGAAAGGAAAAACTCATATAAAAATATTATATGACTTTTGCCTTTTAGAGTAATGATGGGGACCTTTTGGGATATTGATTAAAAACTGTTCATAAAGAAATGGGAGACTAAGAGAAAACCTTTGAGCCTCCCCCTTTTTCTGCCTAAGAAATTCAGAGAAACCTGCTTCAGGAAGGCTGTTCACTTTAGCCTGGTTTGGATTAAGTATCCTAAACAGCAGGTCTTCAGGCAGGAGTTTATGAGCCTAGCACCCTATATGCCATTGTTTCTGAGTTGCCTGGCAAGAATTTGACTGCATGTGTGTTCTGCTTTTCCTCAGCTACCTGTAAGTCACCTATTCTCACCTTGGAAATCTAAGATTTCTTCCCATACCTTTTCTCCATTGTCCAAAATGTCATATATACCCAATGCTGACTCACTCTTTTGGGAATTTTCCTGCATATGTGAATTCCCCATGAGCATGAATTAAATTTTCATTTTCTCATTTTATCTGTCTCTGTTAACTAGATTATTAGACCAACTAGAAGAACTTAGAAGATGGGAAGAAAAGCATTATTTTTCTTTAGTTCATACAGTAATATATTTCTCTGATTGTGATTTCCATATGACAGCTGGATTCTTTACTCATTATTTAACAACTAGAGGCCTGGTGCACGAAATTCATGCACTCCGGAGGGTCCCTCAGCCTGGCCTGCACCCTCTTGCAGTCCAGGAGCCCTCAGAGTATGTTTGACTGCCACGGAGGCAGGAGAAGCTCCCGCCACCGCTACTGTGCTCATGAGCCCGGCTTCTGGCTGAGCGGCACTCCCCCTGTGGGAGTGCACTGACCACCAGGGGGAAGCTCCTGCATTGAGTGTCTGTCCCCTGGTGGTCAGTGTGCGTCAAAGCGACCAGTTGTTCAGTCGTTGGGCCAAAACTGGCTCTCCGACATCCCCTGAGGTGTCCCGAATTGCAAAAGGTGTAGGCCAGGCCGTGGGACCCCACCGGTGCACAATAGGGGCTGGGGAAGGACGCAGGAGATTGGCCAGTCAGGCAGGGACTGTGGGAGGGCTCAAGGGCTTGTCCAGCCTTTCTCGCTCAGTCCTGATCAGCTGGACCCCAGCAGCAAGCTAACTTACTTGTTGAAACATCTTCTCCCTGGTGGTCAGTCCACGTCATAGTGAGTGGTTGAGTGGCCTTAGCATGTCATTAGCATATTATGCTTTTATTGGTTGAATGGCCGACCGGATGACTGGACACTTAGCATATTAGGCTTTTATTATATAAGACAGAGTAGACAACTTCTTGAGAAAACCTCTCTGCTGAATGACTTCAGGTGTCTTCTCTTTTCACTCTAAGTTATTTGCCTTTACATTATTTTTAATTACCTGTATTTAATGGTCATTTTAGAGCAACTGAGACTCTGCTGCATACAAATATCTATACACTTGTATACTCTATCTTTTTGCTATTATTTGCTTACTTCTAATTAAAATTCATCAAATGCTTGAATTTGTCTCAATGATGATTTAGGTCGATTTACTGAGCAAGGTGATCTGTTTCCCCGGGTTCTTGTCCTGATGAATTCAAAGAATGAAGCCATGGACAAAAAGCTGATAGGTGAAAAGTAACGAAACTTTATTGCAAGCAGACACTACCTTTAAATCCTAATTCTAAATAATAAACCCAAGGCTCTGTCCCTCTTGGACGGACAGAGGGGCCCTGAGAAGGGTGACTTGCTGCTTCTTTGTCTTGAGGCATATTAAATAGGCTGAAGTTCTTTGTCTGAACCTGACCCCTTCTTATTGGTCATTTTGCTATATAGAGCTAGTTTTCAAATCTCAAAGCCCACGTGGTGTCCTCATTTTCTCTCCCCCTTATCTTGCTGGTTGGAGTCACTATTGATTTATCTTATAGTAGCTCTCCCAGTGGTGTTGGCAGATAAAGCCTTATCTTATGGGCCTCCCAGCTACTCAGGTCAGGGCTACTTTTGGCCTAACTTATGGTCACTTTAATTGTCCAGGCCAGAGATACCCCTGTCTGTCCTTGGTTTATGGATGTCTTAATTGCACAGGCCTGTGGCATTTCTTTATTCTCTCTGCAAGTAAGATAAACACCTGGCGTCTTTAAGTCTCCATTATGTATTCCTTCCCATGGACCATTTTCATTCCTAAAACTTCTTAAACCTGCCTAATTAAGCTAGCTAGCCCTTTCAATGAGACAAAAAGATATATAATTATCCCTAATGTAAAATAAAATTTAAGAAGTTAAAAATAGCATCCCTATTTACTCCATTTTACTCATACATGTCTTTCAATGTTTCAATTTTCATTTTGATCATTTCCAAAGCAAAAGTTATCTTAATGTCAATTTGAAGTGAGGTTAACCCAACTATTACATAGTTTCTCAACAATTCTGGCACAATTTTATACTAGTTATAAAAAGGACTAAGATCCCTACCAAACTCACTGAAGTGCAGTGGTTTAGAAAAAACAACAACACAACAACTTTTATTTCTCTGTCATTTAAAAATCCTGCTGGAAGCCCTTGGTTACTCAAAAGATCAAGGATCCTGGTTTCTTCCTTGTTCCACCTGCCATCTGGTATCATTTTTACTTATATTTTCAAAACAAAACAAAACTAATAAAGATTGCAGGCAAATCAGCATTCCAGATAACACAAAGGAAGAAGAGGGCATAAAGTTGATCAATTGACTTTTAAGCAAGTTAGGTAGGTATGAAACCCACCACTTCTGCTCAGACAGCAAATTGAGACACACATAATTAGTAATTGCAAAGATGCATGAAAAATGTATTGCCTATCCACGTGGTCCATGAGCATCTGAGTCCATGGAACAATTATTAATCTTGCCACAGATCTCTATGGGATTATAAAATAAATGTTAATCTTCCCAAAGTTCGGCCATAGCAGTGACAAAGGAATTCCTTCCTCATAATGGAAACATTTAGAGATTTACATGATCACATTTCCAAAGATATATTCTTCCTTTTAACAAAGATCAACTCCAGACAAACTTTATAATTTAATTAATATAAGGACTAACTAACTACAAAGCCTCTATATCTATACTTGTTTGATTTTTTTTCCCCTAATACTGTTTGAATGTAAAACAAACAAGACACATACAGCAGATAGTTTCCAAAGCTACAAATTCCACAGAAAACAAACAAACAAAAAACTAATCCTATTTCTTATGTAAGCTGCTTCTCATTCCTTCTTTTCCTGGCTTTAACCATAGAAGGCTGTTGAATGATGTTCTAGGATGTCTGGGTTCACAATAAGGAATAGCAGCTTCCTCTTCCTGCCTCTGAGCTACCCCTTTAAGAATCCTAGGTCCTGCTAGAAAGAGAGGCTACAGTGAAGAGCAGTAAGGCTGCAGAGTTGGGAAGAAAGAAGCAATTTCGGTTTCAGTCCCAACCACAAAATGACTGAATGTTAGAATAACGATCCAGGTATGGCCCAGCCAACCTAGAGAATCAAGAAAAATAATACATTGATCTTGTTCTAAGCAACTCAGGTTTGCTTTGTTATGTAGCAATGTGCAGCAATAGATAACGCAAAGATAAATTGGCACATTGGCATAAAAGAAAAATTAGAAACAACTCAGTGGTTTTCACATTCAGCTTATATCCTAAAGATATTGAATTGCTGAAACCATGATGACAGCACATTAGCAGAGTTTGCAGTGTCTTCCTGCAGCAAATAAACCTGCTGTAATTTGCCATTTCACTGACACAGGTGTCTCATCACCGATAAAGGAAGTAATAGTCTTTCTCCACAATTCAGTTAAGATAATTGGTATATTCTTGTCAGGGTCAGCTCATTACTGGAAAGAAAAAGATTAAATAGAAGAACTCAGAACACCAACTTGGAGACAAGAATCACTGGCTTATAAAGTCAGAGCAGAAGATCAAATTTCTTAAGTTGTTTTACAAAACTCTATGTAGCTGAGGTGTAAGCTGAGCTTTTTAATAGGTTGGGTATAGAAGAAAGATAATGAATTAATCTTTTATTCAAGAAATGTTGCTGCATACCCCGAAAACAGTGAGAATTACAATGCTTCTCCCTCATTGTCATTGCAAAAGAACAGCGAACAGGAAAATAAATCCATATCCAAAATAAATGACTATTCAATAAAGACAAATTGTTATCTCCCCATGCAGGAAGGTATCCAATGTAATCAATGATTATCCCGGTGGCTAGCTGCCTCCCCTTAGGAAAGTTGTATCAGAGATTAAATGTAAGTCTCTCTATTTTAGATAAAATAGAAACTCATAACTTTTCATTTTTAAATTTAGAACCTTGTTGCTTCTTCCAATTGATTAACAAATCCTCTTTTATAGAATGTATACATTGTTCCACAATCCATTCAATAATTTCTGTTCTGGGAGTGCTCTCATCCCATAGAAAAACTTCAGTTTTTATTCTAAGTGTTATTTAGCATTTGTTTGATATTTTTATTTATGACAAGAATTATGAACAGTGTTTCTATTGGTAGCATGTAATTTAACTTTAAAACAAAGCTATTCTGCTATTTGTCATGATTCTCCAAGAATAGTTTGAGATTGCAAGTAAGCTCTAAAACCTGTTGTCATTAGCCTTTAGCTCTATATTTGAAGATTTCTGTCTTAAGTAATAATTACAATAAAATATGAAAATACATTTGAAACCGAGGTTAGCTAAAAAATGCAGATTTCATCTCTGATTTACAATCTCATGCTTATCATAGATTATGATTTTAATACAATATAAATATGACAATTTTGAATTTATAAGATAGGTATATAAAAATAACATACATGTTGGGAGATAATTCTCCAGGAATATCATATATATTTTTCAGATCCTCTGAGCAATAACACTTATGGCTAAGTTAAGATTGTTGTGTAAGGAGACACTCCAGTGTGCAGACATCACTCTCCTCAAAGACATTACTGGAAGAAAGATGAAGAACTTGCTTTTTCTTTAAGAAAGATGTGCTTACATTGATAAGCACCATAAATATATGGAAATAAAGATGAAAAAAAAAGGACAGAAGAAAGAAATATCTTCCTCTTTCTCTCTTTCCAGAGCAGGCATGAGCAGGTCATCAGCAACTCTAATAAGATGTGGTTTGCGTTACTTGGGGTTCCTCACCTCTGATGCATCCACTGCATGTACAGATACCAACTGGCCCTCAAGAAATGCCCTGGGGATATTGGTGTTCAGGTAAACACTAAGTCACTCTGACACAAGAATACCCTTTTTATATAAATTATAAGTGAGGGATTCCATGTTAAATATTATTTTAAATATACATATTCCTCTAAAGAATCGTTTAAAAGCCATAGTACAATAGTATCTTCATCTCATCCTTCACATAATCCTCTATTCTTCAAGCAAATGTGTATAGTCAAAGGATAGACATGCTCTAAAACATCTCCAGTGAAACAAATACTTAGACTTTTTCACATATGCCTTGGTGAGTTTGGTTTAAATATTAAGTATTTCCTTTATAAGCAAGTAAAATGATTCATTATTAAATTGAAGAGCACTCCCTTGCAACCTTTTGAAATACATACAGGCTATAATCCTGCAATCTTCCTTCAGTCTTTTTCTTTAGTCAAAGAGCATGTATTTATCTCATATTTTCCCTTGTCTATTTATTTCAGCAACTTTTAAACATACAATAAAATCCTCACATTTAAAAAGTGTATTTTGATGTCTTTGGTAATTTTATGCAGTTGTAAAATGACAACCAAAATCAAGTTATAAAAAATGTTCATCTCCCTAAAATGTACTTCAAAGGTCCTGTATAATCAATCTGTTCCATTGTCTCTTGGCCCACAAAAATCAAAGATTTGCTTTCTGTAACTACCATTTTGACTTTTCTAGTTATACTTTACACTTTGTTTTGACATTTTTCACTTAGCATAGTAATTTGAAACTCACCCATAATATTTTTGTGTTAATAGTTTATTTGTTTACTTTGTTGTATTTTATGATATGTACATATCAAAATATGCTTACTCATATATCAGTCGGTGAACATTTAGGTTGCTCCCTAATTTTAATTGTTGTGAACAATATTTCTAATGTGGTATTCTTTGTCTTAACATATGCTTGCTCTTTTTATGATACAACTAGAAGGCCTGTGCACAAAAATTTGTGCACTGGAAGGGGAGGGGGGTCCCTCAGCCCAACCTGTGCCCTCTCACAGTCTGGGACCCCCTCGGGAGATAACCACCTGCTGGCTTAGGGCCTCTTTCCGGGTGGCAGATGGCATGCCCAATCCCTCAGTGTCGGCCCTGTCTCCCCCAGTTGCAGATGGCAGGCCCGGATCCCACACTGGGGCGGCGCAGCGGGATCTGCCTGCAGTATGCAAATTAGCCACCATCTTTGTTGGCGGTTAATTTGCATAACATGCTGATTAGCCAATGGGAGGCATAGCAAAGGTATGGTCAATTACCCTTTTTGTCTTTTATTAGCTAGGATATCTAGGTGGAATTGCTGAATTATATGGTAACTTTGAAAAATACTGTCATATGGTTTTCTGAAATAGTTTTTCCTAATTTTCTGGATATTAACATTTATTTAAACATGTTTTAAAAGCTTTATGTTTAGATCAGTTTATTTTTATAGAAAAATTGGAAATAAAAGAAATATTAAATACTTGTATTAGAACCTTTTTTACTTTCTCTTTGGCATTTTGCTATATACTTCTTTGTATTTTGGAATGTTGTATCTTTTCTGTATTGTAATTTAGACACTTTAATTGTACAACCTATTTACTGCTCCTATTGTACCACTTCATTTAAATGTGAAAATTAATTTTGCAATTAGATAGGTTACTATCACCATCATGCTTTATGCTATAATTGCAAACTAGTTTTGTTTGTGTATTTGTATACATATTTCCATATACTTGTGTGTAATAATATCTACAATACAATATTACAAATTTTACATCTAATAGTTAATGCAGTGTAGAGAACATTGGAAGTTTTTAATATAGTGATTTTTTTTGGGGGGGGGGGCACAGATTCAGAGAGTAACCATTTTTCATGCACAAGATTTCTTTATTTTAGTTGCAAAGTTCTATCTAGAATCACTTCCACTGAGGTTACAGGACATTTTTTAAAAAACATTTCTTATGGTGGAAGTTTTGAAGTGAAAATATTCTCTTAATTATTTTTTAATTTAAAAATATCTTATTTTTTGAAAGATATTTTTACCTGGTATTGAATTCTGGATTGATTCTCTTTAAAAATGTTATTTCATTATATTTTGGCCTGTTTAGTTATTGATGAGAAGTTAGTCATTGATAAAATTTTTGCCCCACTCTTTGTAATGTCTCATTTTTGTCTTTTAAGATTTGTTCTTTGAATTTCAGTGCTGGCATGAGTGTTGCTTCTCTGTATTTTTCAAATATTTTTTTTTCTTTGAATATGTCCTCGCTGTCAATTTTTGTTTTTCTTCAAATTTGCAAAACTCTTTGAACATTATTTATTCAAATAGTTTTTCTTTCTCATTCTCTCTTTGTTCTTTTACTCTAAATGTATAGCTGCTGCAGCATTAAATATCATTTAACAGTTTCTGAGTTCATGTTCAGTTTCATTTTATTTTTGTCTGTTTGTTACTCTGTATAATTTCTATTAACCCACCCAGTTATTCTTTTTCTTTCATACAGTATAATACATTTTAGCTTTAAAATTATTCATTTGATTCTTTCAAAATGTCAGTTCTATTTTTCTCCTGAAATTTTAATTTTTTCATTGAGACTATATGTTATTTTACTTTTTTAAAGGTAGTTTTAGTAGCTGCTTTAAAATCCTTGTTTAATAATTCTGACCTCTGGATTAAATTAGGGTCAGTCTTATTTGATACAATCATCTCTCCTCCTTATCTGTGGTTTCCATAGTTTCAGTTACACACTGTCAACCACAGTACAGGAAATATTAAATAGAAAAGTTATAGAAATAAAAAAATTTAAATTTCAAATTGTGTACATTCTGAATAGCATGGTGAAACCTTACATGAAAGCTGCTTCAACGCCCAGGACATGAATCATCTTTTTGTCAAGTGTTTCCACGTTGTATACAGTACCTACTAGCCATCTGGTGGTATCACAGTGTTTGTGTTCAAGTAACCCATCTTTTAATTAGTAATGTCTCCAAATCACATGAGTGATGATGCTGGAAATTCAGATATGCCAAAGAGAAGACATAAAGTACCTAATTTCAATGAAAAGGTGACTATAGTACAATAAGATATCTTATGAGAGAGAGACTGCATTCACATAATTTTTATTACTGTATATTGTTATAATTTTCCTATTTTTATTAGTTATTGTTATTAATCCCTTATGTAGATAATTTACAAATCAAATTTAATTATATGTGTAAGTGTATAGGAAAAAACATTGTATATACAGAATTTGATATTATCCTTGGTTTCAGGTATCCGCTGGGGGTTTTGGGATGTATCCCCATGAATAAGGGAGTTCTGCTGAATTCTTTTTACTCTAGAATGTATTAAGTTTTCTTCATGGTTTGTATTAGGACAATTTTGGGTTGCATTCTAGACATAAATTATAAGCTGTGAAGATTCTGGATTCTGTTATTTTTGTCAAATATTGTTTGTTTTAGTAAGCAGCAATCTTGGTTGGACTTCACTGCAAATGCTATGTCTTGGCTAACATTTTTGGTCTTGGTTCAGATCTGTTTTTGTTTGAGCTGCTCCTGGTCTTTCCTATACATGAATATTTCAGGGATTAATCAGGGCTGTGCATTGCTAGAATTATATCTCCTCTCTGTCTTTTTCCCTCTAGGATTTCACTAGTCTCTTTTCTAGCCAGTTTCCCTGGCTTCAATATTCTGGATCTCCCGGCTCGAAAGTCTATGACTTTTCACCACACACCCTGTGAATTCATATACTGGGGCACAAAAAATAGAAACTCAGTTCATACAATTTCCCTGCCGTATGTCCAAATTCCGCATGAGAATCTACCTGCTTCTTTCATGCTAGGGCTTTTCAGACACTGCTTCTTGTTATATATGCATTCATTATACAGTATTTTTTTTATAGGACAGTCAGTCAGGTAGGAACTGATTTAATTATTGCAAAAGCAGAGGTCTCTACTTCTCATATCTGTATCCTCACTTTTTCTTTTCTAGTTTACCCAAATCCACTTTAGATATGGTCACCAAAATTAGGTATGGCATCCTTTTTAAAATCTTCACCCAAGGACATATTTACTGATTTCAGAGAGAGGGGACGAGAGACAGAAGCATCAATGTGAGAGAGAAGCATCAGTCAGTTGCCTCTTGTACTAGTCTGAACCGGGGATTGAACCCATATCCTAGGTATGTACACTGACCAGGATGGAGCTCTCAACCTTTCAGTGTACAGGAGGATGTCCCAACAAACTGAGCCACACTGGCCAAGGCCATGACAGCCTTTGAGGGTTCCAATTATTTTCTAATTAGAGCAAACTTTTAGATATTTATTGATAAATTAACATTTCATGTGTTTATGGGTGGCTCCCCTAGCTCATGTGTAAAAGTAAAAAATCTGACTAGTACATAATGATCATTTAAAGCATAGTTTTCCTATGTTTAACTTTCATTGAGTTTAGTTAAACTGAGAATTAAGTTTACATTCTCTAATACATAATCTCTTCAAATTCTTACTTCATTTATAATAATCTAAGATGCTATCTTCTTAATGCTAATTTTCCAGATTACAAATGAAGACAGCTCTTGATAAATTACATGTGCTTTATATTAGTTCGGATTGGACAACAATATGGGTTTCTTATAAAAATGAATGTAACATTTCACTTTCAATTGATTGTTCCATATTGTTCTATTTCACTGTCTCAGAAAAATCCAATATTTGTGACTAGGATGGTACAAAGTTACTTTCTATCTTCAGAAATTATAGCATATCCAAATTAATAGCATATCCAAATTATAGCATATCCAAATTAATTCTTCTGGTGCTATTTAAATCTACTTAATCATCTTCATGGCTGGTATATTTTACACTGACAAGAATTACAAAATGTGGTAATCTAAACTATGATGAAAACAAATATCAGTAAAGGAATTAATAAAAATAAGACATACAATTTTCAAACTCACCAATGTCTATCCTTTCTATAGTTATTATAACAGAAATTGCAAAAGATTGGAAGAATATACATGACTTTTTAATTAACTTAATGATTTAACTATTTATTTTTAACATTTCTTTTAAAGTGCTATTGATTTATTCCAACTACCATAATCACATTATGGATAACATGTGAGTAACTTGTTAATGGTATTTACTAAATTATCAGATGTAAATGAAAAGTAAATAAATATTTCGTCATTTAGTATACATTACTAGTAACTTTAAGCTATATTTTTTTTTTAGCTATGAACTATTGGAGGGCATATCTAAGCAGCACAGAAGGGTACACTAATACAGTCCAAGTTACTGCTATATCAACATTTTCTGGTGTCAATAAAACTATTAAAATGGTGTGTTCTAAGCTAGGATAGGTCTTTTGTTTTGTTTTTACTTATTTTTGACAAGTTGATGCATACAAAAATACCTTCCTACTCCAATAGTAACAGGAACAATAAGCATGTTTTGATCCTCATGGCCTTGTCTATGAACCACAATGTATTGCCAAACATCAAGTCTCCTTAGTGAACAAAAGTCGCTCCGTAATGTCTCTTGTGGCTTTGATGATAAATCTAAAAGCCCAACCTCATCTATTTCTGTGGCAGGAATTATCAGATGCATAAGCCAAACTGGTTGTCTTTCTTTTTTATTGTATTTTAAATTTTATTGGGGTGACATTAGTCTACATGAACATATAGGTTACATGTGTGGATTACTAAATTACAAAATTTGTATATAGGACCATGTGCCCACCACCCAAAGTCAAATCTTCTCCTGTCACCTCATATTAGGACCCCTTTCTTCCCCCACCACCCTCCCTGTGGCAACCACCACACTGCTGTTTGTGTACATAAGTTTCAGTTTTATATTATACATATGAGTTAAATCATATAGTTCTTAGCTTTCTCTGTTTGACTTATTTCACTTCGCATAACGTTATCAAAGTCCATCCATGTTGTTGTAAATGACATTATTCTATCTTTCAAATCTAAAGGCAAATAATGATGTAGTTATCAGTTCACTGGAGAAGAAAGTACAAATTGACATTGATGACGAGAAATATGTCCATTATTCAAACAGGACTGATCTCTTTCTTTTTCTTTCTTTTTTTTCCTTTCTGTATCATCTGGCTCTATATGTATCATCAGTGCTTTGTTAAATGATCAGATTGCAAGAATCACAAAAGGGTGGATAATTATAAATTTTAGTATCTTAAAAGATTACATTACTAATTTAGCTGTGCTACAACATATACTCTATCATCAGTTAAGTTGCAGTTTATAACTAGTTTGCGATTTTTTTCATGAAATAATATTTAAGTAATTTAAACTTAGTAAGGCCCTCGAAAAGACTGGTGAGATAGCCGATAAATACAGTGAGATCCTCAAGAAATCTAATGAGATCCTCAATGTTGTGATAAAGAACCAACTAGAAATTAAGCATACACTGACTGAAATAAAAAATATGATACAGACTCCCAACAGCAGACCAGAGGAGTGCAAGAATCAAGTCTAAGATTGAAATGTGAAGAAGCAAAAAACACCCAACCGGAAAAGCAAAATGAAAAAAGAATCCAAAAATACGAAGATAGTGTAAGGATCCTCTGGGACAGCTTCAAGCGTACCAACATCCAAATTATAGGGGTTCCAGAAGATGAGAGAGAGCAAGATATTGAAAACCTATTTGAAGAAATAATGACAGAAAACTTCCCCTACCTGATGAAAGAAATAGACTTACAAGTCCAGGAAGCAC
>NW_005366108.1:554645-558476 GCF_000412655.1 Myotis brandtii | reverse complement strand
AATAATCTGATGAACAGAATGAACTGGTGATTATAATAGAATCAGGGACATAGAAAGGGAATGGACTGACTATTCTTGGGGGGGCAAGGGGTGTGGGAGATACGGGAAGAGACTGGACAAAAATCATGCACCGATGGATGAGGACAGTGGGTGGGGAGTGAGGGCGGAGGGTGGGGTGGGAACTAGGAGGAGGGGAGTTATGGGGGAAAAAAAGAGGAACCAATGTAATAATCTGAACAATAAAGATTTAATTAAAAAAAATTCTGGACAAAAAAATAAATAAATTAATTAATTAATTAATATGCTTTTACCTTCCCATGTACCTTTATATAGCATATTGTTACTTTTAATTTATTCATTCCTTATGGTAAATTTAATATATTTTAAATGCATAAAATACTTTGTAGATAAAGTCTAATATTGTATTTCCTAGTTTTATATTTTATATTTACGAATGTTGTTTATAATTGAAAGCTTTTCCCTGAGAGTTAGAATATATTTCACTGGCTAACTTTTTTGTTCGTGTTTATAGATTTTATTAATCTGAAGCTACTAGACCACAAAAAGATATCAGAAAATAGAAGGTATATGTTAAAATAATTCCTCTGTCAGCAGATGGATATCTATATATCTATATCTATATCTATATCTATATCTATATCTATCTATATCTAAGCCTAAGTGGCCAGATGACCAGACGACTGATTGATTGATGCCTAACTGCTTCCCTGCTGGCTCACTAGCACCCAACTGCTTCCCCTGATAACCTGGTCACCCCCAACTCCCTACTCTGCTGGCCTGGTCACCCGTAACTGCCCTCCCCTGCTGGCCATCTTGTTGTGGCCATCTTTTGACCACATGGGGACAGCCATCTTGTGTTCATTTGAGGGTGGCCAACTTGTGAGTTGGAGTGATGGTCAATTTGCATATTACCTCTTTATTATATAGGATTAACATATTTTTAGAACTAAAGAAATGCATTTAATGGACAACTCTACTTCAACAAACTAGACAACCTGGAGGAAATGGACATATTCCCAGAAAAATACAACATTCCAAAATTCAATCATGAAGAATCTAAAAATCTCAATAGGACAATAACTATGGAAGAAATTGAAGCAGTCAGAAAAAAGCTTCCAGCAAACAAAAGTTCTGGACCAGATGGCTTCACAGGAGAGTTTTACCAAACATTCAATGAAGAACTAAAACCTATCCTCCTCAGACTACTACAAAAATTCAAGAGGAAGGAACACTTCCAAGCTCATTCTATGAAGCCAGCATCACCCTAATACCAAAACCAGACAAAGACAACACAATGAAAGAGAATTACAGGCCAATATCTCTCATGAACATAGATGCCAAAATCCTCAACAAAATCTTAGCAAATCGGATCCAGCAGTACATCAGAAAGATCATACACCATGACCAAGTAGAATTTATCCCAGGGATGCAAGGATGGTACAATATCCGCAAATCAATAAACGTGATACATCACATAAACAAATTGAAAGAAAAAAACCACATGGTCATATCAATTGATGCAGAAAAAGCATTTGACAAAATCCAACACCCATTTTTGATAAAAACTCTCAGCAAGGTGGGAGTAGAAGGATCATACCTCAACATAATAAAAGCCATATATGACAGGCCCACAGCCAACATCATACTCAATGGACAAAAACTAACACCATTTCCCCTAAAAACAGGAACAAGACAGGGATGCCCACTCTCACCACTCCTCTTCAACATAGTCCTGGAAGTATTAGCCATTGCAATTAGACAAGAAGAAGAAATAAAAGGCATCCAAATTGGAAAAGAGGAAGTAAAACTGTCCTTATTTGCAGACGACATGATATTATACATACAAAACCCTAGAGACTCCATCAAAAAGCTACTAGACTTAATACATGAATTTGGCAAAGTAGCAGGATACAAAATTAATGCCAAGAAATCTATGGCATTTCTTTACACCAATAGTGAACTTTCAGAAAGAGAGATTATAAAAACAATCCCATTTACCATCACACCAAAAAAATTAAGATACCTAGGAATAAACTTAACTAAAGAGGTAAAAGACCTCTACTCAGAAAACTACAGGACGTTGAAAAAAGAGATAGAGGAAGACATAAAGAGATGGAAGAACATACCATGTTCTTGGATTGGTAGAATCAACATCATTAAAATGTCCATACTGCCCAAAGCAATCTATAAATTCAACGCACTTCCCATTAAAATACCAATGGCCTACTTCAAAGATCTAGAACGAACTCTCCAAAAATTCATCTGGAACAAAAAACGACCCCGAATAGCTGCAGCGATCCTGAGAAAGAACAAAGTAGGTGGGATCTCAATGCCAGATATCAAGCTGTATTACAAAGCCACTGTTCTCAAAACTGCCTGGTACTGGCACAAGAACAGACATATAGATCAGTGGAATAGAATAGAGAGTCCAGAAATTAGCCCGAACCAATATGCTCAATTAATATTTGACAAAGGAGGCAAGAACATACAATGGAGCCAAGATAGTCTCTTCAATAAATGGTGTTGGGAAAATTGGACAGATATATGCAAGAAAATGAAACTAGACCACCAACTTACACCATACACAAGAATAAACTCAAAATGGATAAAGGACTTAAATGTACGACAGGAAACCATAAAAATTCTAGAAGAATCCAAAGGCAACAAAATCTCAGACATATGCCAAAGCAATTTCTTCACTGATACAGCTCCTAGGGCAGTTGAAACTAAAGAGAAAATGAACAAATGGGACTACATCAAAATAAAAAGCTTCTGCACAGCAAAAGAAACCATCAACAAAACAACAAGAAAACCCACTGCGTGGGAAAACATATTTGCCAACGTCATATCTGATAAGGGCCTAATCTCCAAAATTTATAGGGAACTCATACAACTTAACAAAAAGAAGATAAACAATCCAATCAAAAAATGGGCAAAGGATCTAAATAGACACCTTTCAAAAGAGGACATTCAGAAAGCCAAGAGACATATGAAAACATGCTCAAAGTCACTAATCATCCGAGAGATGCAAATCAAAACAACAATGAGGTACCATCTCACACCTGTCAGAATGGCTATCATCAACAAATCAACAAACGACAAGTGCTGGAGAGGATGTGGAGAAAAAGGAACACTTGTGCACTGCTGGTGGGAATGCAGACTGGTGCAGCCACTATGGAAGACAGTATGGAGTTTCCTCAAAAAACTGGAAATGGAACTCCCATTTGACCCTGTGATCCCACTTCTAGGAATATATCCCAAGAAACCAGAAACACCAATCAGAAAGGATATGTGCACCCATATGTTCATAGCAGCACAATTCACCATAGCTAAGATCTGGAAACAGCCTAAGTGCCCATCAGTAGATGAATGGATTAGAAAACTGTGGTACATCTACACGATGGAATACTATGCTGCTGTAAAAAAGAAGGAACTCTTACCATTTGCAACAGCATGGATGGAACTGGAGAGCATTATGCTAAGTGAAATAAGCCAGTCAATGAAGGAAAAATACCACATGATCTCACTCATTCATGGATAATAAAGACCATTACAAACTTTTGAACAATAATAGATACAGAGGCAGAGCTGCCTCAAACTGATTGTCAAACTGCAGTGGGAAGGCCAGAGAGGGTTGGGGGGCAGAAGGGAGGGGAGTAAGAGATCAACCGAAGGACTTGTATGCATGCATATAAGCAAAACCAATGGACATAAGACACTGGGGGGTAAGGGAGGGCAGGGGATTGTCAAGGGCGGGGAAAAAAAAAGATACATATGTAATACCCTTTGTAATACTTATAATATTTTTTT
>NW_005366108.1:551822-553766 GCF_000412655.1 Myotis brandtii | reverse complement strand
CCTGAGCGTGACTAGGGGTGGCATCACAACCTCCCGATCCACCTTGTGCTGTGCATGACAGGGGGCGGCGCCCCAACTCCCCAAACGGCCCTGCTCTGAGCCCGACCAGGGGCTGCACCTAGGGATTGGGCCTGCCCTCTGCCACCTGGGAGCATGCCTAAGCCAGCAGGTCGTTATCTCCTGAGGGGTCCCAGACTGCGAGAGGGCACAGGCTGGGCTGAGGGACCCCCCTGCCCCCCCCAGTGCACAAATTTTTGTGCACCGGGCCTGTAGTATAAGTATAACCAATGGACATAAGACACTGGGAGGTGGGGGGGGGGGCAGGGTATTGTCAAGGGCATGAAAAAAGTAGACATATGTAATACTCTTTGTAATATTTTAAGCAATAAAACAATTTAAAAAAATAAAATTAAATTTTAAAAAAGAAATGCATTTACTCTATCGGCTGCTACAGTTATCAACAGTATTGATACTTAAAGTGTAGCCCACAGACCAGCAGCATCATGAAAGCTTGGCAGATATGCAAATTGTGAAGTGCCACTACAATTGCTGAATCAGGATTTACCGTCTAAGATTTCTAGGTTATTTTTATGCATATTTAGTTCTGAGAAACCCTGCATAGAATTTTACAACTTCACACATCCAAGCAGAAGCCCAGAAGTTTCTGTGGACATGAAGTGGTAAGCCTCCTTGGCATTCAGCCACATCTTTGGAATTTTATGGCTCACAAATGGTTGTAGCTGAATTGCAAACCACCCAATTTTCTGGAAACTCAAAAAATAGGTGGTACAATGTTACCATTAATGACAGAGCTACAGTAATAATTCTTGAAAACTGAAATTTGATTAAAGATAACTATTTTTGTAATGTTTCTGTGTACCTGGCACTTTGTTATGGCCTACAGGGATAAAAATTTCTATAATCTGGTTCAGATCACAAGGATAGAGAGAAAAAGTAGTTATGGAAAGCAAAGCTTCATGGAAAAATTCACAGATACATCCTAGGTTGCCTACACCAGTAAGTGGAAGGAATGGCACACAGTGAGCCTAGAAAGGAAGATTGAGGTGAGCTGGGGGGGAAAAATATATATTCAAAAACATTCTGTTGAAAAAGAAAATACACAAGTTTTAAAATTTTTGGACAAAGATGTTGCCATTTGAAGAATATTTCCCATGAACTGTAACAAATTTGCTTTCACATTTACAGAATTTATCTTCTTCCTATCTATTTATCTACAATTATTAAGTCAATGAAAATTGAGAATGTGGTGAATGAATGGAGACAACTATCATCTTAATACAGGGTCAGAATATTGAATATAAAAGAAAAATATATTTTGTGCATTAACTCTCCTATTTCATGATTGAAACAAGTGATAAGAGGGGTGAAATAGAAAATCACCTAATATAATGCAGTATATTTGAAGATACTTGGCCTATTGTGCTATGACTTGAAGGTTACTGAAATGATAATGATGCTATAAAAAAAAGCTAAGAAGAATTTGCATTTAAGAAATTTATGAACATTTTTGTTTGTAAGCAATTATATAAATAACATTCCAATATGAAGTACAATTAATATTATTAAACTTGCCCTAACCGATTTGGCTCAGTGGATAGAGCTTCAGCCTGTGGACTCAAGGGTCCCAGGTTCCATTCCTGCCAAGGGCCTGTACCTTGGTTGCGGGCACATACCCAGTAGGGGATGGGCAAGAGGCAGCTGATCGATGTTTCTCTGTCATCGATGTTTCTAACTCCCTATCGTTCTCCCTTCCTCTCTGTAAAAAATCAATAAAATATATTAAAAAATTATTAAACTTGATACTTGATTTACTAAACCCTTAAATGACAATGGTAAAGAACTGTAGAATTTTCAGTGAAGTCTCAGAGTGTTTGAGGAAATTGTCCAGTTCACATTGGATGATTGGATGTGAACCTAATAAAA
>NW_005366108.1:547844-551794 GCF_000412655.1 Myotis brandtii | reverse complement strand
ATATATTATGACAAAGTTGTACTAATACATCAGAGGACACATATTTATCTTTACTAAATTCATCTAAAAAATTATTGCCATCTGGTCAAGATCTCAGAATGTCAAGTGATAGAGGAAACTAAACACAGCAAGCAAGATGATACTTGCAAATACAATATGTATCTGGAATCTAAAAAACCTCCTGCCCTAGTCAGTTTGGCTCAGTGGATAGAGTGTCAGCCTGTGGACTGAAGAGTCCTGGGTTTGATTCCAGTCAAGGGCACGTGGCTGGGTTGAGGGCATGATCCCCAGTAGGGGGTGTGCAGGAGGCAGCCGGTCAATAATTCTCTTTCATCATTGATGTTTCTATCTCTCTCTCCCTCTCCCTTCCTCTCTGAAATTTATATATATATATACCTTTAAAAAAACTCCTAAAACTTTAAGTAAAAAGACTAAAAATTTAATGTAAAAAAGATGGAAGGTAAGTACTTCTTAAAAGAAGAAATAAAAATGTCTACTAAAATGCATGTTAAAAGTTTTACAATAACATGTTAAGAGAAATGGAAATTAAAACCACAATGAAATTCCTCTATATATGCATCTCAATATCTAATATTATAAAAACTAAATATATGGTATTGGTGATGATTTGAAACAATTGAATCCATCACATTTTTCCCCATAGGCTTGTCAGTAGTACAAATGCTTTTTTTGTTGTTGTTATTCCTCATCCCAGGATATTATTCCCATTGCTTTTTAGAGACAGTGGGAGAGAAGGATAGAGAGAGAGAGAAGAGAGGAGGAGAGAGAGTGAGAGAGAGAAACATTGATGTAAGAGAGACACATCTACTGATTGCCTCCTGAATGTGCCCCAATCAGGGCTGAGGAGTGAACCAACAACCGAGGTACCACCCTTGGCCAGGAATCCTTTGTAAAATTTGTGTCTAGAATTTGCTATGTCTTAACATACTTTTATAATTATGAGGGATTCCACTCTCAACAGAAGTGCTTACGTACATGTATCAAACAACATACACAAGAATATTCATAGTGAGATTTTTTCATACTAAAAATAATTTGAAACAACCAAAATATCAAGCAGTAGCAGAAGTAAAAATAAGTGTTGGCCAATTAATACTGTTTAATTTCAAAAATAATTATTTATTAATAAAAATATTCTAAAACATTTATTCTATGGTAACAGAAATATTAATATTATTCAGCTTTGGTATATCATGTCTGGAAAAGTGCACAGTGAAGTTTTTGAGGTTCTGAAAATTTCCAAATCAGGGTAATGTTGATTTATTTTTATAAAAAATTCATAAATCTGTAGACTTATGGTTTCATACATTTCCATGTTTTTAGTATACTTCAATAAATATATAGCTTACTACATTTTTTGAAAGAATGAGATATGAAGTGGTAAGAATGGGATTTGAAATTGGTCACCTAAAATTAAAGGCCAGGTCCAGATCTGGCAGCTCAGTTGGTTAGAGCATCATCCTGATACTCCAAGGTTGCAGGTTGGATCCCAGGTCAGGGCACATACAAGAATCAAACAATAAATGCATAAGTAAGTGGAAAAACAAATTGATGTTTCTCTTTCTTCCTCTCTCTATCCCTCTCTCCTTCCCTCCCTCTCTCTTGCTCTCTCCAATCAACTGAAATAAAAAGATCAAGGTGAGAACCAGTAAGTGTTTGACATCAAAAGAAGAGCTATTCAGGAAGCACTGAATCACCCAGAAACCCAAATAGTGTTCTGCTTAGAAAGTGAAGGCAAGGAGTATTTATGAGAAAGAGAAGGGGAGTGATTACATGACAGAAGAGAATCTCTGTGATAATATGCCAAGGAAGAAAGTTCTACAAGTGCAGGTAAGCTAACATTGTGATGTTTATTCTATAGAAGGTCTTTAATTGTCACCCCGCGAGTCATAACAAATAGTCTTTGGGAATACAATGCTGCTTTAGGCACAGTCCAAAGGTTATTTTGCTTAGTTTCAGGATTCCAAGGGTTTGAGGAGTAAATCCTGCAAGGTAGTTCCTCTGGGGTGGACCCTCCAAGTTCATTTTAAAGTGGTTCCATCTATATTATTTTTTTACAAAACAAAAAAGGAATATCTTTAATGCTTGAAGAGTTTTTGAAGTTGTTCTAGAGGGAAGTGTGAAAACTGAAATTCTGCTGGAAGGAATATTGGTCATTAAAGATTTTTGTGGGTTTGATAGCATGTTTTAATGCAAATGGGCATGATCTAGCATAGAGGAGGAAATTAATGATGCAGCAGTTTGAGCAGCCAAGTAATAGATCAGTGTTCTTACAGATATATTCTGTTCCATCATTCTTTCCAACAGGCCCATGAACAATACATAATGCAAATTTGATCATGTCATTTCTGGTGCTTAAATCTATTTTAATGACTCCCCACTAATTTCAGGGTGCATTTTAGACTTCTGGCAATGATCTATGTGCTACATATATGTAGTTAAACAAATAGTGATAGCCCTTGCTCTAGTGGAATTTATAATCTCATTGGAAGAAAAAGGAAAAAAAACACACTAAGCAAACTGGTGTGCTTTCAAACAGAAAATATTAAGCAATATTTGTATGCAATTGGGAAAAATTTAGAAGAAAGGATGTAAAGATTTTACTACCCAATTAAGATCTGTAGGGTTTACAAAAAAATCCAAGCAATTGTCCAATATCTGCTGGGTGTCCTACAATTAAACTATATTCTGATACCATCACCTGAGATAATATCAGACCTCACAGGCTAAGGGTTCAATCTCACAATTCCCACTCAGCCTACCACCACCACTTCAGACACTAATCGGGGAGAGGAGATATGTTCAGATCCTGTGGGAATGATGTCATAACAAAATTCTGTTATGACAGGGGAAAAAAAGAGGAAACTAATTTTCTAGTACTAACCCCAATGCCCATGATTTGTATAAATTAAGCCGTCTATCTTTATTTCACTTTTTGCATGTGAGACTCTCAATCCTATTGTATTTTCTTTGCTCTCAAAGTCCCCCTAGGTAGGGGAGAGACAGGAATGGCTTGTAGTTTGAGGACCCTCACTAGTCTTTTATAATCCAACAAATCCCTTCCTTGTGTATTACAAAGAGCCAGCTATACCAACTGTCACATTTCACCCTATAGTACTTGTCACATTTTTTTTCAATATATATGATTTAAAAGCCTAATATTCAAAACTCACAAAGGAGATTTTCCCATAAGGTTCTTTTGTTTCATTTTGTTGTTTCCTCCCATGTAAATTAC
Organism: Myotis brandtii; assembly: GCF_000412655.1. Lineage (NCBI taxonomy): Eukaryota > Metazoa > Chordata > Mammalia > Chiroptera > Vespertilionidae > Myotis > Myotis brandtii. The sequence goes on along the minus strand of NW_005366108.1, from coordinate 548,538 downwards.
TGTAAATTCTAAGTTTCCTTGGGCTCTAAATTTATTTCTGTACTCTTCATAATCAGCCAAAAGAATGAGACTAGAATTGGAAAAATTAGGTTAGCATATTATTCTGTCTTGGTAGTGCATTGAGTTGCAAAGTCAAGAAGACCAAATCACAGAGGAAACAATTTTTTAAAAAAGGGATAGAAGTTTGTTTCACGTAGCAATAAATTTTTTATCAAAATGATAATATTTTATACAACTGTGCACAATGTTTCTAAAACACATTTTGTTTCTTAAAGATCATGAAGTGAATTCTTTCTCTCTATCCCCATATGTATAAGAAAATTCAAGATGATATGCCCTTATAAAATGCATAAGATGCTCCAAGATCTGCCAAAGATTCAACATTAATTCATCTAACTTACTCATAGTCATATCATTATTTTCTTTGTCTATTTCAAACCCATGGGCTTTACATATCCTGTTTCCTCTACCTGAAATGACCTTGTTTTGCATCTTCCCAAACAATATTCAACTTTCAATAATAGGTCAATAAACCCTAACAACATTTTTGAATTTGTCTATTAGGAGGTGTAAAACAGAAATATCCTATCTGATTAAAGATAAATAGGGTAATTAACCATAACTCCGATACACTTCCCATTGGCTAATCAGGGCGATATGCAAATTAACTGCCAACCAAGATGGCGGCTGGCAG
>NW_005366108.1:537402-547239 GCF_000412655.1 Myotis brandtii | reverse complement strand
TCAGGGCGCTCTCACATGGGGGAGCTCTGCTCAGCCACTAGCAAGGCTGATGGCTGCCAGTACAATGGTGGTGGTGGGAGCCTCTCCTGCCTCCTCAGCAGTGCTAAGGATGTCCGACTGCAGTTTAGGCCTGCTCCCCGCTGGCAAGTGGACATCCCCCAAGGGCTGCTGGAGGGATGTCTGATTGCCATCTTAGGCCCAATTCCCCGGGGAGCGCGCCTAAGCCAGCAGGTGTTCTTCCCCTGAGGGGTCCCAGACTGCGAGAGGGCACAGGCCAGGCTGAGGGACTCCCCTCCCCCCCCACCCCCCAGTGCACAAATGTTTGTGCACCGAGTCGCTAGTATATATATAATAGGTATAGTGTCCAATTAAGCAGTTTTTCCTTATTTTATTTTTTGAAGGTATTGATACATTATCTTCTATCTTAACTATATCTGACAGAAGTCTGTTGTCAGTCTTACCTTTTTTTTCTACTTTATGTAATTTTTCTTTTATCATTTATTGTTTTCAAGATATTTTCCTAAGCACTGTCCTCTGCCAATTTGATTGTAATGTGCCTTGATATGGTTTTCTTTATATTTATGTTGTTTGCAATGTTTTAGTTTCTGAAATCTCTAAGTTTATAATTTTTACAAATTTGGAAAAAATTCAGAAGTTATTTATTTAAATACTTGTTCTTTTGCCCAACTTCTCCTTTTGGAATATGTGTGTGTGTGTGTGTGTGTGTGTGTGTGTGTGTGTGTGTGTTTTGTGTGTCTAAATGTTAGATCATGTGATATGGCACCATGTGTTGCACCCTATTTTTGTTTTTAATATGTTCTTTTGAAAATGTCTTTTCCTACACTTTTAAATTCACTGATTTTCTTTTTTCCTGTGGTTTTTATCTTGTTTTATAGCCCTTCAAGTTAAACTTTTTCAGATATTGTATTTTACATCTGTATTAGTTCCATTTTGGGTCTTTTTTAATATTATGCCTTTCTCGCCACATTATATTCAACCCTCAGTATATGATACATTCTTAGACTGCTCTTTTAATATCATTTTCTGAATTCCATATTCTTTGCCATTTTTAGGTCACTTTCAAATGAGTGATATATCTTCTAATTCTGGGCCCATTTGTCAGTTTAATATGTCTAGTAATATTTTATTGAATTCTGAGTGCTGTGATTTGCACATAGAAGAGTTGAATTTTGTGTTATTCATTTTGTATATATGGGAACATACAGAAGCCCCATGAAGATATGAATACTCAAAAACCAGCTTAAGTTAAGTATACGGGTAGGGGTCTAAAGATACAAAAGGGGGATATGTCACTCCCAGGAAGATAGGCAGGATATTTAGAAAAGGAAGGTTACTATTGTGTAGCTAAATCTCTTAGATAAAACCTTACCTCTGGTAACAGCCCTTTTCATTGTAAATTTAGGTGGTTGAGGGGAAAGAAAAAGCTTTCACTGAGTCTGCTGGGTATTAATTGCTTTGAGTTCAAACTAAATCTCATGCCAAAGTGGCATATTTTGGGGCGACAAAATTTTGTTCTCTTCCTTCTGCATGCATGACACAAAAGTAATAAAGTTAAAACACAAGCATTTTGATTAAAGGCATATTGCTTCATGTTAATAAGTTTAATGGAGAGAGTTGACTTTTAAATTATAAAACACATCCATGAATCAGCTAAGTAATAGGTCATCCAGCATAGAAGTTCCATTTCAGTTTATAAAGCAGAATCAGCTAGCAAACATGCTTTTGATGGCTAGTGAAATAATTCACAGTATAGAAATAAAACATTTCCTCATTCTAAAATGTCAGACTTTATTTACTGCAGTCATAAGAGCCAATGTATTATATATGCATATTAATTGTAAAGTATAAAAATAAATTTAACATATTTTTCCAGCAGCTCAGTATAAGTTGTTGCTTCCCTGGATATATTTGTATTTTAAGGGATGGTTGGAAATAATGCCATTTTTGTTAAAATAACAGTTCATATCTTGGTCTGAAATTTAAATTGCTTAAAAATCTTTATGAATGAGCTATATTTTGACCTTTCAATGGAATAGTAATAGAAGATGTTATTATTGAGATCTATCAAGAAAACATACTTTTATATAAAATTTAGCTTTTGATTTGCTAAAAATCTTCATGTACACTGACTAAATGCAAGTCATCAAATAAAAATGATGGCTTCTCCTATCTTACCTAATAATAGACAAACATGGTAATTGACCATACCTTCACTACGTCTCCCATTGGCTAATCAGCGAGATATGCAAATTAATTGCCAACAAAGATGGCAGCCGGCAGCCATGGAGCTGGAATGAGCAGGAGGCTTGCTTACTCCAGTGATGGAGGAAGCCAAGGTTCCCCGCCTGCTGCGGCCTGCTCTAAGCTACACTGAAAGCAACAAAGTTTCAATTATAGAAGGTAAATAAATCCCAGAAAAAAAAGGAAAAAAGGAGAGGCTTGGAGCTTCTGTCGCTGGGGAGGCTTGGCCAGCCTTAAAAAGGTCCTCCGCCCATCACCCAGACTGGCCAGGCACCCCAGTGGGCACCCCCACCCTGGGCAAACCAGCCTGCTCCCACCCATGCACCAGGCCTCTACCCTGTATAATAAAAGGGTAATATGCAAAATGACCCTAACAGCAGAAAGACTTGGAATGCCTGGTCACTATGACACACACTGACTGCAGCTCCTGCATTGAGCATCTGCCCCCTGGTGGTCAGTGCGCTCCCACAGGGGGAGCTCTGCTCAGGCACAAGCCAGGCTGACGGCTGCCAGTACAGCAGTGGTGGTGGGAGCCTCTCCTGCCTCCTCAGCAGCACTAAGGATGTCAGACTCTAACTTATGCCTGCTCTCCACTGGATAATGGACATCCCCCGAGGGCTCCTGTGCTGCCAGAGGGATGTCTGATTGCCAGCTTAGGCCCAATCTCCCGGGGAGCGGGCCTAAACCAGCAGGTGGTCATCCCCCGAGGGGTCCCAGACTGCAAGAGGGCACAGGCCTGGCTGAGTGCCCCCCCCCCCCGAGTGCACAGATTTTTGTGCACCGGGCCTCTAGTATTAGTATATATAATTTTATGTGCCAATTGTACAGATAGAGATTTTCACAAAAACACAAAACCCCTGTATATATACAAGTTTCTGCAATTTCTCCTTGAAGTATGAAATTATTATATACTTTAATTTCATTCCACTCCATTAATTATGACTCTTTTAAAAGTACAAAATATGCCCGGCCAGTGTAGCTGCATAATTTAGTGACTATGGTTCAAAAATTAGGCCTGGTTTAATAACATAAAGAATAGACAATGATCTTACTCATCTAGTTTTACCCTCTTCAAAACAAGAATTTGTTATTAGTACCTAGCCTGCAGGCTTGCTGTTCCACTTTGCTGTGAAACCAGATGGTTAAAAATCTAACCACCCTAGCATAATCTGTTATCTCTATCAATGTTGCCAGACTCCATTTGAAGAAAAGCACCCTAGCTAGGCCTCAGCCAGGAGTTCACTGAAGGGAGTATTAATGAGACTCACAGAAAATAGGCAATTATTTCTCCAGAGGGAGAAATGTTACAAAATAGTGACCATGAAAAAATTAAAGGAAAAGACAAATTGGACTGTTCCTTTTCTGGCTGAATGCATATCTTATTGAGAACAATTTCTTAGGAGAAGTCAGAGTTCTACTTTGACAAATACTAGCTAGGAAGACCTCACTTTGGTCTCTGCCTTATATCAAGGGTAGACTTCAAAATATACTTAATGAGCTTTTGTCTCCCCTTCAGGTAAAAATGGATTTTGGGAATTAACAATTTCAAAGCTATATATTTCAATATCATTATTTTAATTTACATTGTTATATAATATTTTACAGATGAAAAACTAGAGGCAGAAATTACATAACTTGTTCAAATGACAACTAAATTTAGAATCAGAGAAAGTCTGAAATTTATTCCAAGTTGCAATCCATAGCTCTATCTATTCTACTTTCTTTCAGTGTGGCTCTCATATTATCTGTACCAAGTATCATATTATATTGACAGAGATACAGACTTTTGCAAGACTGATTCAATGTAGAGGTTTTCAAGCAATATCATAATACTGAGAATAATTTTAATAGATTTTATTAAACAAAGGGTGAGGCAAAAATAGGTCTACAGTTGTTTATATGGAAAAGAATACAATAATTTAGTAAACAACAATACAAGAATAAGCACTGTGTTTTGCATACTGACTACAATAAACCTACTTTTGCCATACCCTGTGTATGCTGGAGACACTGATTACCTTCTTTAAAGTTATTCTCACTTTCCCATTCTATAGATGAGTAAATTGGGAGGTAGAAATCATATCCTTCTTCCTCAATCTAGAGTCTATGATGTTAATTGCCCATGTTCAATTTGGCAAGTAAATGTAAATCTTCATTCGGGTTATATGATTAATTCTATTAAATTATTATAGTCATTTTTCTTTTCATAGTAACTGCATTGACTGACATTAAATTGTATTGTCTTTTTTATATCTGAAAGTATAAATAACACTGAGAGGAATATGTTTTGTGTGTATTCGCATATAAATATAAACTACATTAAAAATCTTATAGAATATAATACTATTATCGATCTAAACTGAGTGAAAGAGCACACACTAAGGACTGATGCTCTATCCATTAGGCCAAACCAGCTAGTAGTATGTTGTTGGTTTTAGCTGCTACATATATATGGGACTTATTTTTTATTTGTTGTGATATGTATTTATATAATAAAAAATCCACAGAGAGCACTAAACGGTTTTGTTCAGTGGATAGAGCATCGGCCTGCATGAAGGGTCCGGCCTGTGGACCAAAGGGTCCCAGGTTCGATTCAGGTCAAAGGCATGTAGGGGATTCGCAGGAGGCAGCTGATCGATGTTTCTCACTCATCGGTGTTTCTAACTCTCTATTCCTCTTCCTTCCTCTCTGTAAAAAATCAATAAAATATATTTTAAAAAATCCACAGAGAAATAAATTATACTAAAAATCTTGAAGTGTGTTTACCTTTTATATTTAAAGTTGATCATATATTAAATAACTAATTGAATTAAATATTGTATCTTTGTTAGACTTTAAAAAAATGAAAACAAGTATACTGCAACATATTACATCAGACCATATTAAATGTTTAAGGTAACTTTATCAATATTAACACTTAAAACTTTGTTAAGTATTCTTATATTTTAAGAATAAATATTTTCTTAAGAAATATAACAAAGGGAAGGAGGAAGGGGACTGGGTAGAAAAGGTAGAGGAATTAAGTAATGACAGACAACAATATGGTGATTACCAGAGGGAAATGGGGGTGGGGGTAGGCAAGAGACTATAAAGATGGTTAAATGGTAATGGAAAGAGACATAACTTCTCTCTGAGAGGAAAGGAGGGGATGGGTGGTGTGTTGGAAGGGATCAACCAAATAACTTGTATGCATATATGCGTAACCCATGGACACAGACAATAGTGTGGCAAAGGCCTGGGGTGGGGTGGGGGGTGAGGGTGGGCTAGAAGAGGTCAATGGGGGAAGAGGGCATATGTAATACTTAAACAAAAAAAGATTTTTTAAAAAGATCCTTATCTTTTAGAGATTTATATTGAGAAATTTACAGATAAAATTAAACAATGTCTGGGGTTTGCTACAAAATAACCCAGGGGAAGTAGGTAAAGGTAGAGATGAAGTAAGATTGGCCATGATTTTATAGTTACATAACTAGATAACAGAGACACGTGGCTTCACCACTGTAACATCTCTACTTCTGTATTTATTTGAAATTTTTTTTAGTCAAAAATATTTTTTGAAAGTAACAAAAGTAAATAAAAAAGAGATATAACTTGAGGTGGTAAACACACAATATACCATATAGATGATGTATTATAAAATTGTCACCTTAAACCTATATGATTTTATTAACCAATGTAAACAAATAAATTCAATTAAAAAAATATATGCCCAGCTGGTGTTGCTCAGTGGTTGAGAGTCCACCCAGGAACCAGGAGGTCACTGTTTGACTCCCAATCAGGCTCCATGACCCAGGTTTCAGGCTCCATCCCCAGACAGTGGCATGCAGGAGGCAGCCAATCAATAATTCTCTCTCATCATTGATGTTTCTCTCTTTCCTTCTCCCTTCCTCTTTCTGAAATCAATAAAAAACATATTAAAGAAAAAAGAAATATAATACTCTACATACGCATGCAAGGCATTAGTAAAATAGAGATTGATAATAAAAGAAAATAAAGCATAGTGTTTTCAGAATGAAAGGAAGGGGACATTTATTTGAGAAGTATTAAATTGATTTCTGTGAGGTCTGTTGTTATATCCCAAGAAAACAGAAACACCAATCAGAAAGGATATATGCACCCCTATGTTCATAGTAGCACAATTCACCATAGCTAAGATTTGGAAACTGCCTAAGTGCCCATCAACAGATGAATGGATTAGAAAACTGTGGTACATCTACACAATGGAATGCTATGCTGCTGTAAAAAAGAAGGAATTCTTACCATTTGCAACAGCATGTATGGAACTGGAGAACATTATGCTAAGTGAAATAAGCTAGTCAATGAAAGAAAAATACCACATGATCTCACTCATTTATGGATAATTAAGACCATTATAAACTTATGAACAAAAATAGATACAGAGGCAGAGCAACACCGAACAGACTGTCAAACTACAGCAGGAAGGCCAGGGAGGGTTGCGGGGGTGGGTAAGAGATCAACAGAAGGACTTGTATGCATGCATATAAGCATAACCAATGCACACAAGACACTGGGGGGTATGGGAGGCTAGGGGAAGGTCAAGGGGAGAAAAAATAAAGAAGACATATATAATACTCTTTGTAATACTTTAAGCAATAAAACAATTAAAAAAAAAGAAAAAAATTGATTAATATAGCTTTGTGTCGAGTGTGTTTCCCTCTACGTCCCGCGTGGTTTAGGGTTCAGGATCTGAAAGAGGAGCCGCACACAAATGAAAGAGAAATGACATGAGATAACTTGGAAATATTGGGGGACCAGGCGGGCACATCCAGAAGGACTTCCACTGATGCTCAGCCCACTCCAAACTTTTCTTGATCTGGAGTAGCCCTTAGTTAAGGAGATTTCAATGACACACAGATTAGCTCATCAGCAGACAATTTCCAGAAATAGGCAGAATATCTAATCAACAATAATCAACAAGGATTTACATAAGTATCTAAGGAATTAAATGAACTAAGGTGAGGATGATGTGTCAGCTACCATTATCTAGATGAACTGGGTGGTGCACAGCCCTGACCTTTGCTAGGTTACTAGCTTTTGGGGGTCTCTACTCTTCTCTGCCAGTGGAGACGATAGATAGTCTCCGACATCTCCCCCTTATTTTTCCCTTAAAAAAATCTTGTATCTGTAGACCAGAAATATAAAAACAAGTCCCAATTTCAATGTCCAACAGTTCTGAGTCCAAGTTTCAATGTCCGACAGTTCATGTGTACATGCCAGCAATGATATGCTGGTTCTGGATGGTGGACAAATGGTGGCAATTCAGGTCCAACCCTCTCTGGTTTGGTCCTGGGTAACCTGCAACGACACACAGCTGCTGACTGCTAGCATGGCAAGGCGCCTTCACCATCTCCATCTCTGAACTGTCTCTCCTGTCTTTGTGGCTAGAGCAATCTGGTCAGTTTCTCTCTGGGATCTGTTGTTGCAGGATTCCATATCGTCTTGGAGCTGTTTTCAGAAAATATACAAACATATTCTTGACCAAAGGTTAATATGCCCAAATAATTTTCCTTTGGCTTATTTTGACATCATGTGTGTTTTCCTGGGTATCTCGCTGTTAGCATTATAAATGAAAAATTTTATCTAAATGTAATTTAGTTACAGGATCTATTTCCTTACATGGCATTTTTCTACTATATTTTCCCACTATTCCCCCTTTTTTGATTTAATTATTAGGAGACTTTTTGGAAAATTTATAATGCAGTCTAGGTAACTTTAAATGTTAATTTTTTGCACAAAAATATGACTGCTTTAGGTTCATTGCATGTTAAGCAATTTTACCACGAAATGAAAATTTTGGTTAATACTTCTTAAATAATTACTTATTTCAAATTGAAAACTTGACAATTATTTTACTGTCAAATTTAATATTCTAACAACAATCTTAATTTACACTGTAAATATTAGTGGAAAGAGTTATTTTGCATCCTTGAGAAGGCCCTGAGCATTCCTGTTGTTAGGCTAGATTTATATATAGGGTAGCTGCTGTTAGCCAACTCTCCATTATCTGGGTACTGATGTCAGCTGGACCAAGTCTCTTGTTATCTGGGTCCCAATCTGGGCTGGGCATGGGAAGCGAGAAGCAGCCATGGGGGAAGGAGACCTCCCTCAGAAGGGGCGAGTGTTCAAGCCCCTGCACAATTGGGGGGGTGAGGATCTGTGCCCCACCTTTGTTGAACCCCAAATTCTCTTCTACTGGCCCCTCTGCAACTGTGCCTGTCTTAGGTCGTTCCTCCCTGAGGAATCTTACCCGTCATTGGCTAACCAGCCATCCTCCGGGGCCAAGCAGGGTGATGTGAGGTTCAGTTCTGTCTCCTTGTTAGCCTATGCCCCTGTGGCCTCCACGCCCAGCAACTGCCTTTGGATCGCCTCGCCTACTGGTGGGGCCCCGGCATTGATCATGGGGAACTCAGGTTTCTTCTCCAGAGAGGGCCCAGCTTATGCCATTGGGCAAGAGACAGATCCATGGTACCAGCCACCATGACCTCAGCATGAACAGAGAACTCAGGCAACAGCTATAGGCAATTGGATGGTGAGAAGGGAAAATCCTCTTTGCAAAAAGGTCAAGAGAGGTCAATACAGAATGCTTAAGTGCCTTCCCAGGGGGCCTTCCACACAGTGGAAGGGATTAAATTCTTTCATGTCCTTATTCAATTGCTTCCAAACATTCAAAAAATTAGTAAGTTTGTTTGGGATAAATGCACAATATGCTGTTGTAAAATATCAAAAATTAATGAAACTTGTAGAATAATACCATGTAAGAATATTCTTTGCTCTAGGTCATGACAATTCAATTTTAAACTGGCTGTCTCAAGGTTTGGAATGAGGAACCTAGTTTGCAAAAAAAAAAAAAAAAGGCAATTTACAGAATCAGAGACAGCATGCTATCTAAATTACAGTTTTGGGTAAACACATTATCTAGAGTCCTTGGGTGACCCAGGTTAAATTTAGGCACTTTATCTAAATTACAGTTTTGGGTCTAGAACCCTTGGGTGACCTGGGTTAAACTTAGGCACTTTATGTAAATTACAGTTTTGGGTCTCCAGAACACTGAGTTAATAGGGACATGTTAACTGGAGCTCTCTGACCTTGGGATAGCTGTGTTGTCCTTCCCAGGTAAAGGAAAACTGTGCCTTCTAAGACCAGTATGAATTTACAGTTTTTACCTGAAATAATTGTTACCATACTTCACTTTAACATGCCCCAAGTAGCCTCTGGGCTGTTGGTTATCCAGCTTGTACTCCTCCTGCTCCTCATCTTCAGTGGACTGCTTGGAGTCGCTGCTCTCTGTGGCTGAGATAGTTGAATATCTGCAGCTGCATGGTGTGGCTCCAGGCGCAAGGTCCTCAATCTGGCTAGATTCTCTCTTGGATCCCTGATGCAGTTTAATATTTCTAGCAGGAATCCATATGGGTTTGGAAAAATTCTCTGGGAATATACAAGCGTACCCTCTGCCAAAGGTTAATAATGGGTCAGGTCCCTTCCATAAACCAGATTCTGGAACCTTCCATTTAACTAGACCATTTTCTTTTGTTTTATTCTGACACCAATGTAGCT
>NW_005366108.1:525639-537385 GCF_000412655.1 Myotis brandtii | reverse complement strand
TCAATAATGGCCTGTCCTTGGGAATTATATGGTATTCCCGTAATGTGCTGAATTTTCCACCTTTTACAAAATTTCTGGAATTGACAGCTTGTATAAGCAGGTCCATTATCGGTTTTAATAATCTTTGGAATTCCCATGACGGCAAAAGCAGTTAGGCAATGATTAACAACCTGTTTTGCTGTTTCTCCTGTAGATGCAGTAGCCCATAGGACTTTTGAAAAGGTATCTACAGAGACGTGTAACGCCCCAAGACGTCCAAAAGGAGTATAATGTGTTACATCCATTTGCCAGATATGGTCCCTTAGCAAACCTCTAGGGTGCACTCCTGTGTTAGGCCCTTGAGGTAGATGTAACATGCAAGTGGGACATTCCTTGATAATCTGTTTTGCTTTTTGTAGAGATATTGAGAATTGTTTGGACAACATTTTAGCAGGCTGATGTAAAAGCTGATGAGATCTGAGGCCTCTTTTAATAAAGCAACCAATTGATCAGCATGTGCATTTCCCTTAGTTAATGGGCCAGGTAATACGCTGTGAGCCCTGATGTGAGTGATATAAAAAGGGTATTTTCTCTGCTGCACAATCTGCTGAACCTGCTTAAACAGTAAGAATAAATTTTGGTCACTAAGCCATTTCAACCGGGCAGTTTCAATTATACTTACTAGGCCCAAAGCATAAGAGGAATCAGAAATTATATTAATAGGCTGTTGGAAATCTTGCAACGCAGCCTTAACAGCTTCATTTCTCAATCAGTAGCATTTTTAAGAATAAACTTCAAAAATGCAAGACATAATCAACCAACAGATTAAATTCTGTCCTCTAGGTTTTGTACGAGGCACACTCAGATCTCATTTGATTCAGTATTATGTCACTTCAAGATACCTAGGTATAAGTTTTTATCATTTGATTCAGTAAACTCCAAGGTCCCAAGTTTCCAGCGGCTCTGGAAAACCACACCCAAGGCTGACTCAGCCCTTGATTTTAAAACGACCATAATTTTTTCTACTCTTCTCTGCTAGTGAAGACGATAGGTAGTCTCCAACAACTTTGAAAGAAAACTAGAGAGATATTTCATAACACTCTAAAACTGATTTTTTTTTCCCAGAATGGACTCTTTAGATCATGGTTGAGAAAGTTTGATTATTTTTTTCTTTTATTAGAAAACATAAATACAAATGTACATTAAAATTGTAAAAGAGCATAGTTTTTAGGATCTTGTCAAATAAGAAACATTCAAACCTGTGAAGAATTTTTGTGAGTTTATTTGAGCTAAAACTGTCGACAATTGCTGGGAAGGAAAATCTCAATGGATTGAGATATTGCTCTGGACAATGGCCATTTTGCTCCTTATTTTACACATTACAATTAAAAGAGGATACATAAGTGGTTACATGAAATCCATTGGTGATATATTAGGGAGGCAGGAGAAAGAAAAATAGGGAAGCCTCTTCGAATGGATAAAAAGTAAAATGATAGATACATACTTCTTTTACTTAGGTGGGTGCAGGATAGTTAACAGTCAACAATGAGCTCAATAACATTGGGAGGTTTGTGGTCTCTGCAGAGCAGGGCCTGTGTTTTGAGGGGTCCGGGAAAGAGAAAATTACTTTGACATTCCAAAGATATGTTATTATAGATGCAAAAAGTCAGACAGAGTCAGTTAAGGTAAACATTGACCTTTGTCAGGAAATATACTGGTCTAGGACATGACAAACCACCATAAACTGCTTTTAATTAAATAAGTTTTAATTTCAGACCATCTTTTGTGGTTACTTAGTCTCTGAGCTTGAAAGGTAGCCATGCAGGTCTTCCCTGAGTTAGTCAAGTTAACATGTGGTCCCTTTTCAACCACAATCTTAGTAAACCAGCATATTATGAAAGGTGTCAAAGATAATGTGAAGCCACAATACAAATATGAGAAAGTTTTTTAAAATATCAGTTAGATTAAATATTTGAAGGAAAAACTTTTCATAATTAATGACAATTTATAAATGTAGAAGAAATGTTTGAGTTGAAAGATGACTAGAAAAATTACATAAGAATCATCAGTGGATATATAAAGTGAAGTGAGCAAAAGTTTGATGAGTAGTCACATATACATATTCACCAAGTATCACTGCAAAGTAGTGACATAGAGGGAAAAATTAATCTTAGAAAACTGGCATAAACTAAATTAATCACAAAATCAAAGTTAACATCCAATATTGAGACAAACCATTATCAAGGGGCTTCTAATATAATACACTAAAAAGAACACAATATCACTTCTGTCATGTGTTGCCAAAAATGCATCAATTTAATATAATCATGAAGAAATGGTAGATATTTTATAAAATAATGGACTGAATTATTCAAAAACAGCATGGTCAATACAGACAATGAAAGACTGTAGTTGCCCTGGGGTCAACCAATCACTGGAGACCACGACCCTGAAAGAGCACACAGGGAAAGCTGATGAATATTCTATTGAGACCCTCCCCTAAGACTTCCCCTACAATTTCTACCTGCAAGAGAGAGATACATACACTCAAGATGAAGGACTCAGGGCATGCTCTCCCTCAGGGGAGCATGCCCAGGCCATTCTCTTTTACCTTTTTCCCTCTAAGGGACCCCACAAGACTTACAAACAGGGAAGCCATAGGCAATGACAGCTGGTCCCAGGCTAACCCACTGAACCTGTCTCCAAGGACCCCTTTTCTCTGACTTCTCATTGAACCAAAGTAGCCCCGCCTAGGCTCTCCTGTTGCTTCTTCTATGCCCTTCCTTGTTTCACTGTCCTAAGTATATTTTTTTCTGAAGCCAATAAATTCTTGTCTCTTGATTGAAATCTTTCCCTCATGAAGTCAAGAACCGAAGTCTCATGGTCTCATAACACCATGAGGATATTATTGGGACAACTGGGAAATATTCTAAAAGATGTCTGCAAAATAGATCATCATTTTAGGTGAATGTTAATGTCCTTATTTTGGAAATTACTATATGATAATGTAAGCAAATGTCTCTGTTCTTAAAAATTACAAATGGACATATTTAGAGGGATAAGGACCAAATGACTTCAAGTTCTACTAAAGTAATGCTAAAATAATGTAATTTTGGTTCCATAATTGATTGAGATTGATTTGTGGAAAATTTGGTATCTAATTTGGTGTTGGTTACCCCTAGGAAATATTGTATTTGCTTCTCCTGAAGATAATATCACTTTTGGCCCTGGCTGGTTTGGCTCAGCGGATGGAGCGTTGGCCTGCGGACTCAGGGGTCCCAGGTTCGATTCTGATCAAGGGCATGTACCTTGGTTGTGGGAAGAAGTGTTCAGGAGGCAGCTGATCAGTGTTTCTCTCTCATCGATGTTTCTGACTCTCTGTCCCTCTCCCTTCCTCTCTGTGGAAAATCAATAAAATATATTAAAAAAAATATATCACTTCTGTTCTGTTTTCTTTCAATTTCTATGACATAATCCAAAATAATTACTTTGAGTTTTTTCATCTACCTCTGGCAATACTAATCATGAAATTTTCATTAGGCCCATCCTGCATTTTCTTAATGAAATTAAGCCTTTAGAATTAATTGAATTGCAGTTATCAATTTTATATTTTAATAGTCAATTTTTCATGCCCTGTTTAGGAACTTTTTTAAGGACATGAAGATACACTATGGTATTTCCTTACAGAATATGTTCAATATTTTATATTTAGTTATACGAGAGGCCCAGTGCACAAAATTTGTGCACTGGCGGGGGGGGGTCCTTCAGCCCAGCCTGAGCCCTCTCACAGTCCAGGAGCCCTCAGGGGATGTCTGACTGCCTGGCTTCTGGCTGAGTGGCGCTCCCCCTGCGGGAGTGCACTGACCACCAGGGGGCAGATCTTGCTTTGAGCGTCTGCCCCGTAGTGGTCAGTGCGTATCATAGTGAGCGGTTGAGTAGCCTTAGCATATCATTAGCATATTACTCTTTGATTGGTTGAACGACAACTAGATGACTGGACACTTAGCATATTAGGATTTTATTGTAAAGGATATTTCAATTTAATATATTTTGTTGGTCAAGAATGAGAGGGGTCTAAGTTTTTATAATACTTTCTAGTTTACAAATTAGCCTGCCACCAATTCATTGATACTGTAGAATACTTATGATTTCTGGCTCAAGTACAAAGCATGTCTGTTATTCACAGCAAAAGCAGTATCCATAGTACCAGAATTTGTGTAAATTCCACAAGTAACAATTTCTACAATGTTACATGGAGAAGGACAGATGAAACCTGAACAAAGAGATGGTTTTATTACAGAAGAGAAACCTTGAGCTTAGTGATCCTAACTTTTTAATAATGTTCAGTGAACATGCATGCCATTCCTGTAGAAAGAATGGCATGCATCTCTATCTCTCTTTTCCAAGGCTGTAATCAAAACTATTATGTTTTCTGGAAAGAGTTGCTCATGATCTCTGTCTTCCAAAGTTGTTTGTGATACAAACATCTTTGAGAAGATACCCTGGAGCAAAGACAATCAGTTATTCTTTTCATAAGTCAGGCAGAAACATGAAAGACTTATAATAAATTTTATCCTATCAATATCCACCTCAATTTTCTTTCCAGGCTTCTGGTGAATTTTTCTGAGTACGCCATTTTGTTGGTGCCTCTGATTAATCTGATGAACATTGACTGTCACAAAAATTCATTCAATTTGTCTCATTCAGGATTAATTTAAGTCTCTATCATTGTAATCACAAGCAGAAGGATGAGTCTCAACAATGTCCACTAAAACACCATGCCAAACCAGTGCCACAAATCCCATAAATCATCAGGGTCTACAACAGAAATCCAAGTGGATTTCTCTATAAGTCTCTAACTTGAGGCATTAATGTAAATATAGATGGTCCCTGTCCTATAATTTTTTTGAATTTATAATTGTGCAAAAGCAATATGCATTTAGTAGAAATCATACTTTGAATTTTTAAATGTGTCCTTTTTCTATGCTGTAAGACACTATCTCATGATGCTGGGCAATAGCAGCAAGCCATAGCTTCCATCAGTCACATAATCATGAGAGTACATAACTAGTAATACACAATATACTCATTGTGTCAGATGACTTTGTCCAGCTTTAGGCTAATGTAAGTGTTTTGAGGACACTTAAGGTAGACTAGGCTAGTCTTTATAAATTAATCTAGTGCCTGTGTTTTGTCCTGTGTGTGTGTGTGTGTGTGTGTGTGTGTGTGTGTGTGTGTGTGTGATTGTATTTTAGAACAATTACCTGAGAACATTTAATTCAACCTCAGTTTTTTTTCCACACTATCAACAGAGTAGCAATAATCTGTTAAATGGTATATAGAGCAATATTTATGAAAATAGGAGTTGGGAAGACATCTGGATTTTTCACAGATAATTTCTAAAGGAAGTTAAAGAGATTAGGGTATACTCTGCTGTTTCTGATAGGCTCTTTGGTGAAGTTAAAGTTTAAGACAAATAGAACAGGTCAGAGATGTCTGACAGTGAATCATAGAGTCAGCAAAAAGTTAAAAAAAAGAGTAAAGTTTAAATAATGTGTACTGACAGATGCTCTCTACTAACACAAATAAGTTTATACTACTCCAATAGTTACAATTTCACCTTCGTTCCAACCACACCACACTTGTGCCCTGAAAGATAAGATGCTAGAAAAATAAAGGTAATTTTATAAAATTTAAAAATATAGTTCTACCCAGTGTGATTCAGTTGGTTGAGCATCGACCTATGAACTAGAAGGTCATAATTCAATTCACGGGTACATGCTGGGTTGTGGGCTTGATCCCCAGTGTGGGGTATGCAGGAGGCAGCCAATAAATGATTCTTTCTCATCATTGATGTTTCTATCTCTCTCTTCCTCTTCCTTCCTCTCTGAAATAAGTAAAAAAATTTTTTAAAAGAGAAGTGGTTTTCAAGATGGTATGCAAAGTAGCATCTCAAATGAGTTTATAAATCACTGTATATCACTAGTTTCCAAATGCAAAACAGTAATATTTTCTTATGTGTGGAAAAAAATTGTAAAAGAGCACTATGTGCTAAATTTTCATCAATATAAATATACTTATTTTAAGACATAATGAAGTTGTGCCTTTTATAGCTTTCAAAAATAAAAGTACTCCATTAAGGAAATAATGCTAATGATAGGTCATTTCATTAAATTTTCTAATGAGTATTTTTATAACTCACAAATAAACTATTTCTCTTTAATGTACACATCATGCCTCATCCCACTAAAGAATATGGATAGAAGTTTGAGGGTTTCATTTGCATTTGCCAATGCTTTTAATACACTGACATTTAACAAATAAAGGCATAACATTTGAAATATTTTAGCTCAGATAGGTATTCTTTTATTAATTACTCTCTTTCTGCCTTAATTCCTCTTTAACTATATTTGTTCTCCTGTCCTAATTTGAAGATGATTCTCATTGTGTCACTGGTTATAGTTCTTCCTTAAGACAGTTCTTAAAAGGTGGAACATATAGGAGTCTCACAGATAGTTGTTTGATAAGAAAAAAAAAGAATAAAGCAGTAGATTTTCTTTGTCATTTACAAAAGGCAAATGTATGCTGAAATATTTTCTGAGTGTTTCCTGACATGCTGTGCTGTCATGCTAATGTGTTTGTTCTAAGAGTCTCTTATACTTCATTAGTTAAATGATCATCCGATTGTTCTGTGTGACATATTAATGAAATCAGTTGAATCCAGGACAAAAACAATACTGATTCAAATGCATCACTCTATTATCTTTAATGAGATTGGCACACTGGCCTCTTGTAATCAAACAATAATTAAATAATAATCCAAATGTTGTCCAAACTGTCATTTGACCTATTTGTATTTTCTGGTTACTTATTCTTCCTTTCTCCTTGGCCATTGTGTATAAAGATTTCATTTTGGTATAGCCTCTTCAACCCCAGGAGTTTTAGTAATTTTCATTTTCAAAGTGGGAGGCATAATTAATTGAAGAAAATTTTCCGGATACCTATGAACATTTTTTCCCAGGTTAAATCAATTGTTCTGACTCTCACATTGATGAAGTGTGAAGAATGAATACATTGATTACTTAATGGGCTCTCAACTTTCAAATATTTTATTCAGGCCAGAAGTTTCAGACTTTTAATTTTCTTATGTAGGTCAATCTCTTAATATTGTAATTTATTTATTTAGAAATGAATTGTAATCCTTGCACAAAGCATATCTATTTGGGCCCTAGTTATAAAATTTTCCTTGCAAGATTTTGCTAGCAAAATTAAGCCAAGCTGAATCATGGATAACATAAATGAGTATAAGATCAGCAAGGGCAGAAGCAATCTTCATAATGGACTGGAAGTTATAGCCCATGAGAGATGAGATGGCCAGAAAATGAACTAAAGTTGAAAGCTGATACAAAGGTACCCCATGTGAGCCCAAATGGCTTAGTGGATAATGTTCTCATTAAACATTACTTCCAACTTTCTGGTTGACTGGAAGTATAAGGAAAAGAAAAGAACATGCATTTTAATGTTTATCAAGTAGTTTCAACAAAAATTTTCACTTGATAGCAAAGTGAAATAAAGTAAATTTGAACTTATTTTATCTAAAATAAAACAATATATTATTTGAGGAAAAACTTTCTTCTATTAAAATGGTAGCATGATTTAGAAAAATTTGATTTTATAATATTTTTAGAAAAATAAATATTAGAAAAAGATTTCTGGGACACTTTAAATGAATGTTTATAATAACGAGCAATGCTATATTTTTTTCAATTAATTGCATAGCAGTGATTTAATCAATTTATTGATAGACAACTATGATTTTGGTATCAGACTTTTTTATTCAGTAAATGATGCTTCTTAATCCCTTAAAATATTCACAATTATGGAGTAACTGGTAATTTATTTCAATGATTACAACCTATTTTTAAATATAGAAAAGTTTGAGAAGTAACTTCAAACTTTGATTCACACTTAATTCAAGTAAATGATCCATGATATCCTTTCTGATAGCCATGATAAATTACAACCTGAGGAACAGACTCCTAGGTCAGCCTACCAAATTCAACAATTTCTATAATAATGATAAATAAGCTTTCATATTGTTTGGCCACTAATATTTTGGGATTGTTATTACTACAGCTAAGATTAACTTTATTTTAATATTACAGTGCCATATTATATTGTGTCTCACACATTGGAAATGGTGAAGCTCATATACTTTTAAAATTTCCAATTTGATAAGCCCCCTGTCTCCAGTTTAGGCTTATCAATTCAATGGTTAACTACTCAAGGTAGTTAAAAAACTGCCCCTTAACAAAAAAGAAACTGAAAGAAAAGGTGAGGAGAAACTTCAGGTTTGGTACAAGTCTACTACCAGTGACAAGAGAAGGTTGAGGGAGGAGCATTGGGTGAAGTCTACAGAGCAATTCTAAGAAAGTGTTTGGCCAAGCTGATGGGTGTCCTGAAGTCAAAGTTGCCCATTGGAGAAGTCCCGCTTCCTGCAAGAATGGGCCTGAATTAGTACCTCACCCTGCCCGTGGGATCAGCTGTGGGAAGCATGGCCTCTCACAAACACTGGGGTGGATCCAGAAGGGAAAACAGCCAGAGCCATCCGTCCACTACATCCCCTCAGCAGGAAATCTGAGTTTTCATCCTGCCACAGGATGTCAGGAAGATACAAAGGTACCCCATTAGTGGATAATTTGTATCTTATTCCCTCTGTTCCCATGGAGGAGAGAGAAGTTGAACACCACTTCTGGCTTCACACTGCCATCTCAACTCACTCTTCTGCAGGAGGGGAGGAATGACTTAGCTGGCTGTTGAATTTGGAAGAAGGAACTGAATGCGCCCAGCTCAATGCCATCAGGCTTTTGTCTACTCGCTGAAATAGCCAACTGTCTCTATACGGAAGGCTGTGATTGTCCACATGTGCCATTGACTAGTTAAGCATTTTTTATTTAGGAAAGAAGTACTAGTCCGTTTTATTAGTAATAAAAATGATTTTTAAAATAAAATAAAAATCTGCCCCCAAAGCTTTTCCTTTTGTAAGCTTAAACTTATTGAAGTGACATTGATTAAAAATATTTATGTAGTGTACAATTCTATGATTCACCATTTATATTTTGTATTGTGTGTTCACCACTCAAAGTCAAATGTTCTTTTGTTACCATATATTTGACCACCTTTACACTTTGTTACCACACCCAACTCCCCTTCACTCTGGTAACTGCCATACTGTTTTCTGTGTCTAGTCGATTTTGTTTGTCTTATTTGTCTTGTTTGTTCAATTGTTGCTTTCAGCTTTGAATCCCACATATGAGTGAAATCTTATGGTTCTTGACTTTTTGTGTCTAACTTACTTCACTTAACATGTTTTTCTCAAATCCATCCATGTTGTTGCAAATGGCAGCATTTTATCTGTATTTATTTGTGTGTGTGTGTGTGTGTGTGTGTGTGTGTGTGTGTGTGTGGCTGAGCAGTATTCCATTGTCTATAAGCACAACATCTTTATCCAGTCATCTATCAAAGGACATTGACTGTTTCCATGTCTTGGCCATTGTGAATAATGCTGTAAGGAACATAGGGGTGCATATATCTTTGTGAATAAATGTTTTCAAATTTTTGGGAGCCCAGAAGAGAGGTTGCTGGGTCCTATGAGAACTCGTTTCTTAGTTTTTTTGAGGAACCACCATACTGCTTGCCATATTGGCTGTACTAGTTTACATTCTCACCAGCAGTAAATGAGGCTCCCTTTTCTCCACAGCCTCTCTAACACTTGTTATTAATTGTCTTATTGATAACACCCATTCTAACATGTGTGAGGTGGTATCTCATAATAGTTTTGCTTTGCATTTTCCCAACAGCTAGTGAAGTTGGACATCTTTTCATATATCTGTTGGACATTTTTATGTCTATTTGGGAGAAGTGGATTGGTTTGTTTGCCTTTTTATTGTTGACTAAATGCCTGATGGCCAAAATTTATGCAAAGGGCTCAGCCCTCACAGCCCTGGCAGCTTCAGCCCTCACAGCCCGGCTTCATCCAAAAGGTCATCTGGAAAGTTGTTCTGCTGTTTGGTCTAATTAGCATATTAGCTCTTTATTATATAGGATTTGTATGAATTTTATGTATTTTAGATATTAACCCCTTGTGGGAGCTGTTGTTTGCAAATACCTTCTCCCATTTGGTTGGTTGCCTTTTTATTTTGTTGATTTTATTTTTTCTGTGCAGAAATGGTTTGGTTTGACATAGTCCCATTCACTTATTTTTGCTTTTATTTCCCTTGACTTTGAGGTCAAATTCATGAAATCCACTCAAACACCAAGGTCCATAAGTTTAGTGTCTATGCTTTTGTCAATGTAATTTATTGTTTCAGGTCTTATATTTAGGTCTTTGATCTATTTTGAGTTAATTATTGCATGTGAGTACAAACAGCAGTCTAGTTTCTTTCTTTGGCATGTGGCTTTCCAGTTTTCCCAGCATCATTTATTGAAGAGGCTTTTTTTTTCTCTCTCTGTTGCATGTTTTTGGCTCCTTCCCACACTTTTTAAAAGTGCCTTAGAGTATAAAGGAAGTGACTGAGAGAGAAATTATTTTAAGGTTACTTTTGCAGTAAATCTACTCATGCATTTATATTTGTTAACATGTCTTATCCATTCTATTATATTAAAAAGTCTCTAGGGGAGTAAAGTCTTTAATATAATTACACTGGTATTTCTCATGTCATTTTCAAATGGTACATTATTAAAATTTTGCTAGATGATGTAGGAAATTTGTTCTCATATGCGTGTCAGCATTCCTTCCCATCTTATTGATTCTACTTAGGAAAACCAAAATTTTAAAAAATTAATCTTGACCTGTGTTTTAAAATGTTTCCTAGAACTGAATATACTATTTTAATAGAATCTGATCAACTTAATATCTATGGTATCATTGAGTTCTTTGTTCTAGTTGTGTATGTGTACTACATAATCAGATTATATTAGATCTGGCAATATCTTGGTAATGTTAAAGGGTCTTTACCGAATTTTAATCATCTAAGAGTCACCTCTGTGGGGAAACTGCTCAATTATTTTAGAAGTGGTCAGGAAATGATCCTGAATAGATTATTTACAGAGTGTGTGAGGTATGTGAAAATCATCAGAAATTGAACCTTTGTTAGAAACAGTTTCTGGTGGTTCAAAATTGAAGAACAAGAGTGTAATGCTACTAACAATAATCTGTCAAAGAAAAAAAAGATCACTGAAAAATGACAATGGAAATTTGTTCAGTAATCAACATATATTCCAGTATGCCATTCCATATGGGGGAGAGGGAATTCTTTTAAAAAATGACTAAAATCATTATACATACATTAGTCTAAACCCATGGAATATTTAACATCAAGAGTGAACCAGAAGGTAACCATGGACCTTGAATGATTATGACATGTCTATGTAGGTTCATCACTGGTTAGAAATGCATATCATTCTGGTGAGTGATATTGATAATAGGGGAGGGTATACATGTGGGGGGTCAGGGAGTATATAGGAAATCTCTGTAATGCCCTCTTAATTTGGAAACGTAAAACTTTCCTCTAAGAAAATGAAGTCCTTGCCGAAACCGGTTTGGCTCAGTGGATAGAGCGTCAGCCTGCGGACTGAGGGGTCCCGGGTTCGATTCCGGTAACGGGGAATGTACCTGGGTTGCGGGCACATCCCCAGTGGGGGATGTGCAGGAGGCAGCTGATCGATGTTTCTCTCTCATCGATGTTTCTAACTCTCTATCTCTCTC
>NW_005366108.1:498630-511435 GCF_000412655.1 Myotis brandtii | reverse complement strand
CCTGTCTGAGCTCTGAAGACTTGAAGCCAATAAGAGTGCCATGGAGAAAGCCTGGTATTCTTGCTTGGTAGCCCTAAAAATAGCTGGCGCTGGAGCATCAGGCCCATGCCCTACCATCACTTATGGTTGGTCAGAGTAGAAGGGGAGCAATAAGGGCACCTCTGCATCCCTGCGGAACCCCCATGCACTCTGGGCCGCAACGAGTAGGAAGGCTGCTGAGAAGGGCCTTACAGCAAGGACAATGGGCCCGGGCAGAGCCACTGCAGGTGGGGAATTCACCTAACTCAGCAGATACTGCAAGCAGACTTGATGGCATGGCTTCCTGGCCCTATGGGGCACATTAAGATTCAATCATAAAATTCCAGCAAAGGTAGTCAGTTACCATTCTTGTTGTGTTTATGCAAACAATCAGGCCAAATTGAATACAGTAAATAAATTAGTATTTTAATAAACAGAGAGATAATTTTAAGGAGAAAAACTCTATTTCAATGGAGGTTATTAAAACTAAAATGTTTAGTATTTTAATAAATAGAGAGATAATTTTAAGGAGAAAAACTTTATTTCAATGGAAGTTATTAAAACTGAAATGTTTCCTTTCTCTCCCACCAGACCATTTGTTACGGTTTGTCTCCACCAGGTCACAAGCCCACCTCCTTCTGTGCCCAGGTCTCATTGTCCCTCTGACAGACAGCAAAGATCTCTTGGCTATGAGAGAAAAATCCATCTTCCTCAGCACGAAGCAGCTACAGAAAAAAATTCAACGTCCATTTTCTCTGAAAGAATTCAGAGCCAGGATCCTTGAGGTAATATAGTAGGCAGTTAGACAGACATAAGCAGAGCAAGGACTATGGGCCAATTGGCACTGCCAGATGTAACTAAGTCTTTCCACCTCTATGTATGTAAAACAAGGGGACTCCCCAGAAGCAAGAGGGAACCGGTTTGCAGACAAAACAGCCAAAGAGACTGCAAAAAGACCAGTAGGACCTCTTGAAGTACTGGTAGCAGTACCACCCTGGACTCTACAGCCAAATCCTGTTTACACCTCAGAAGAAAAGGAAACAGACACAGAATTTCACACAAAAGGGACTTCCCAGGGATGGCTACTATTACCAGATGGAAGGCCTTTTGTTCTAGAGGCTTTGAGCCGAATCATCACCTCTCAGACACACCAAAGTACACACCTGGGAGGAACCAAACTAGCTGAACTCCTGGGAAGGGAATACTACATACCAAGGCTGCATCTGATAACCCGGGATATAGCCAGAAGGAGCCAAATTTGTGCCCAGTCCTTACAGGCACTCCAGACCAGCTCAGCGGCTATGCACCAAATTGCCCCGGCAGCTCATCAGGAAGCCCGCGCGCCAACCCGAACAGCCCACCTGTGTGTGCCCCTGGTGATTTGGTCTGAGTGAAGCGACATGATCAAGGTACTCTTGATCCTCAGTGGGAAGGGCCTTTCCAGGTAATTCTAAGCACCCCAACTTTTGTCAAAGTCAGGGGAAAGAAGTGCTGGATTCACCGCACACAAATCAAGAAGGCTGAAGACGCATCAGGACAATGGACTGTAGAGCTCACAGCAGACCCATTCAAGGTCAGACTGAAAAGGGGACCCTGTCTAGGCATCCTCCTTTTATGCCTCCTGGTTTTGGCAAATGGGAATCCCCACCAGGCCCCCATTTACTCCTGGGAGGTCACCCGCAATCTAGACGGTAAAATCATTGGGAAAGCCACCACCTCAGAGCCCCCAGAGTGTGGGGGTGAAGATGACTTTTACTGTGCCTCTTAGGGATGTGAAACTTCTCATTAAATAAAGTATTAACCAAGTTTTATAATAAACTTGATGTTCCAGAAAGATGTATCAGGTACTTTTTTTTTCTTCCTCTGCACAGAACTGGGGCTGTGCATCCTGCAGTTAGAGAGGCGTGCAGTGATGTAGTACTTGGACTTTATATAGGGGAACCCAACAGGAACAAGTGTGGTTCCGCAGGGAAAAGGCCAGCACCCAGCATGGTGGGCGGGTTCCAGGCACCGGGGTACAGCAGTGGGCGAAGCAGGCGGAGGTCTCCATTCTCATGCAGCTGATGGCCTGGGTGCTCTGTGACCTCAGCAGGAGTCACCTCTCCTGACCTCTTGGCTTTGCTCACTTCCCCCTGTGCTAGAGTAATTCTCAGTAGGCTGTCCCTGTCTATAAGTCAGACTTTTACATTATTGGGGGAACAGTGGTCCAGGCAGAGGGAATAGCAGAGCTGAAGCAAAGAGCTCGAGTGGAAAAGAACTTGAAATTTTTCAAGGTGGTCAAAGCGTAGTGAGCTGGTGTGAGAACAGTAGTTGTAGCTGCAGATGAAGGGCAGAACTTTGGCTCCTGGGAATTCAGAGAAAAGGAAGAAAAGGGGGCCTTGGAGGCAGGTTCAGGGGGTTAGCCTGGGATGAGCTTCCACTACCCATTGCTCTCCTGGTTACAAGTCTTATGGGGTCCCATAGAGGTTAGGAGATATGTGCCTGTGGGGAAAGGAGAGGGAGAAGGAAATGACACAGATGTGCTACCTGGAAGGAGAACTAACACTGGGACCTTCATTTTCAGGGGTTTAGCAGGCTGGGAGTTTAGGGGAGGCCTTAGGGGCAGATCAATAGAATATTCATCAGCTTTATGCTGATGTACCAAAATGAGATTTATTCTCTCAGTCTATGGGTATAGATGGCAATTGGCACTTAATTGGATTTCTCTTATCTGTCTCTTTGACTAGGGAGATTTAAGTTATTTACCCTCTGGTTAGGGGGGAGAAGTGAAAACCATTTCTTCTTAAGTATCCTTGGTTGGGGAAGATAGGATTTACTAGGTGAACACAAACTGCTGTTTAACTGTCTCACCTTCCCCATTCCACTTGTCCTGGAATTTTTCTAGATTCTTACTGTTCTATAACAAGATCTCAGAAAATAATTTAAAAATATATAATGTAGGTAATTATTCAGAACATACCCAAGATATGTTTTAATATGTGATACATAGTATATAATACAAAATAAATATCCTATCTAATAATAGACAAACATGGTAATTGACCATACCTTCACTATGCCCCCATCGGCTAATCATCGTGATATGCAAATTAACCGCCAACAAAGATGGCAGCTAATTTGCATACTGTAGGCAGGGCGGGACAGCGCAATCCGCCAGCACAAGCCGCCATCCAGGCCCCCATGTGTGACCCCAGAAGCCTACTGCCTGCCACCCGTGACAGGATCCGATCCCGGGCCAAAGGCCAGCCTCAGAAGCCTCAGAAGCCCCAAAAGCTACCTGATATGGCAGTAACTGAAAGTCAGTGGCATAAATGCACCAATTAAAAGACATATGAGGCTGAATCAAAAACAAAACCCACTTTAAATATAAAGACACATATAGATTCAAAGTAAATGCATTAAACTGCAGCCTGTTATGCTCAGTGGATAAAGCATTAGCCTGTGGACTAAAGGATCCCAGGTACGATTCCAGTCAAGGGCATGTACCTCAGTTGCTGGCTTGATCCCCAGTCCCTATCAGAGCATGTTCAGGAGGCAACCAATCAATGTGTCTCTCCCTTTTCATTCACTCTCTCTAAAATTCAAGGGTACATATAATGTACTATAGTATTTTATTTCTATTTTTTATATTTTATTCATTTTTTTTTACAGAGAGGAAGGGAGAGGGATAGAGAGTTAGAAACATCAATGAGAGGGAAACAGATGAGAGGGAAACATCGATCAGCTGCCTCTGGCACAACCCTTACTAGGGATGTGCCTGCAACCAAGGTACATGCCCTTGATGGGAGTCAAACCTGGGATCTTTCAGTCCACAGGCTGACGCTCTATCCACTAAGCCAAACCAGTTAGTGCTGCTGTAGTATTTTATAGTTTTTTTACACATATGAGATTATTTCAAATTAAAATATTAAAAAATTAAAAATGAATAAAATATTAATTGAAATGTATCTGCATTACATGAAAAATCTCCTAATTGCTTCTAGCATAATTCATTAAATTGTACTAAAATTTACAAGGGTTCAATCAAAAAATATCTTAATTCTAAATGATATAATAGAAAATATATAATAGTGCAGCTATAAGCACTTACCTGAAAATAAAAATTTAAAGAATTGAATTTAAAATAGGGATTAGCCAAAGAAAATATATGCACAACCCATGGACACAGACAACACTATGGTGATGGCCAGAGAGAAGTGTGGGGCAAGAGCTGTGTAGAGGGGGTGAAAGGAGGGAAATAGGGGCAACCTATATCCTATCTAATAACAGACAAACATGGTAATTGACCGTACCTTCTCTGCACTTCCCATTGGCTAATCAGCAAGATATGTAAATTAACAGCCAACAAAGATGGCGGATAATTTGCATATACTGGCTGGGAGTGAAGATTGAGACAACGTGGAAGCGAAGCGCTACAGAGGGAGCAAAGTAGAGGTGGAGGAGACAGGAATGAAGCAAAGGCTGCAGAGGAGGGAGACTGGAGGGGAAACCCAGCCGCAGCGACTGAGAGCAGGAGGGGAAACCCAGACACAGCGGCTGGGAGTGGGAGCGAAGCCCACCTCAGCGGGTTTTGCTCCCTTCTCTGCTTTGCTCAAGCTGTAGGAAGTCCTATTATTTTTTTTAAATATATTCTATTGTTGTTTTTTTTACAGAGAGGAAGGGAGAGGGATAGAGAGTCAGAAACATCAATGAGAGAGAAACATCGATCAGCTGCCTCCTGCACACCCCCCACTGGGGATGTGCCCTCAACCAAGGCACATGCCCTTGACTGGAATTGAACCCGGGACCCTTCAGTCCGCAGGCTGATGCTCCATCCACTGAGCCAAACCGGTCAGGGCAGAAGTCCTATTCTTGCAGGAATCTTCCTGCATCGGGTCTCTAGTAATAATCATAAAAGGCTAATATGCAAATTGACTGAACGGCAGAATGACCAGTTGCTATGATGCGCACTGACTACCAGGGAGCAGACGTTTAATGCAGGAGCTGCCCCCTGGTGGTCAGTGCACTTCCATATGAGGAATGCCAGTCAGCCAGAAGCTGGCTCATGGCTGGCAAGTGCAGAGGTGGTGGCAGAAGCCTCTCCCACCTCCGTGGCAGCACTAAGAATGGCCAACTAACGGTTTAAACCTGATCCCTTGGGGTCCTAAGTCTTTAGTCGGACACCCCCTTGAGGGCTCCCTGGCTGCCGGAAGGATGTCTGACTGCAAGCTTAGGCCTAATCCCCCAGGGAGTGGGCGTAAGTCGACAGGTGGACACCCCCCAAGGGGACCTGGACTGAAATTTTTGTGCACAGGGCCTCTAGTATAATATATATTTAATACTATATAAATATAACATAATAATTTCATACTTGTCCCATTTTATGAAAAAATAATTGTTTATTAATAAGCAGAAATTAGCACAAAATGAAGATATCAGTATGTAATAACTCTTAGCTTAAAAAACAAATGCTCAAGGACATTCCATGATTAATTCACTTAAAAATATGATCCTAATTTTATTTTTTTGTTTAACTAATATGTTTAAGAGAAAGAGATAAAAACCTATAAAGAATGTGCTAATATATTGTACAAAAAGTAAACAGCTAAAGATTAGGACATATAATAAATGGAGAGCAACACATGAGTACTTAAGTGCTGATCATAAAATTCACTTTAATTTTTTATCACAGGGATTTGAGTAAATATTTCTGGAGTATAAATCAAAGCTACTAATAATCACCTAATATATAAGAAAATAATTTTAAAATATGTATTTCTCAATTGCTATACTTCAAAAAATATTTCTAGTTTGATTAAACTTGAACCTGAAACATTTACAAGCAAACAATATTTTCCCACTATAAATACAAGTACATGTGAACTGTAGAAACTGAGGTCTAGTTTATGACAATGTTCCCCAAAGCAGATTACTGATAATGATAGGGTAGTGTCAGAGGAAGAGAAATCGATTTTCTGTTTCCCCAAGGTGTACTCTCAAATAACTCAATTTTCTATAGAGGCTTTCCATACTATAAAAATATTTGAAAATTATTTTGCCTGTAAACACAACCACATAGCTGAAAATAAAATGAACCCCCCAAGCAAATTCCCTGTTTATCTCAAACTTGAAGCTGAGTTTTTAATAAATTTAAAACTTACTGGTCAAATTGTTTGTCTACCTGTATAGGCTAACATGACCATTTTCTGGTTCTATTTTTTAGGTATATCAGGTAAGTAAATAGATCAGCTTTTCTTCTTTTCTTTTTCCTAAAGAAATTTCCTGTCTCTTCTTTCCAGATTTATACCCAGTTCTCATCATGAAGTCAATAATATGATCTCTCCAATGCAACTTTATTGACTCTGCTATATATAAAAAGAGTAATAATTACTAAAAAAATAAATAAATATGCATAGGACAAGATTCTGTTCTTGAAAATATCCAATTAGAAGAGCAGGTCAGTTTGAACCAAAGCAAGGAGAGTGTATATTCAGTTTTGAAATTTATACAATTTGGGGGGTGCTTTTTAAAAAAAGTTACAGGATACAAGTAAAAAATCATGTACAGGCACTTCAAAGTGGCCTATGTAAGTGAGGGGTTCTGAGTCTTAAGTTTCATTTGCGTTATGATAAATACACTACTCTTACTGAGTATAATGGTGATATATACAAAGTGCCATGGAATGCTAATGGTCAGATTACTTTCTCATACACTGCTGCCATCTCATTAAATGTTAGAAAAATAAGTCTGTTAATTCTGTCACCTAAGAGATTCAATTGAGACTTCATTAGGTCTGAGCTAAGGTTGGCAAATGAGAAGCCGTTCACCAGTTTAAAATGGTGGGAAGAAAAACCTTCTGGAGAGAGGGATGAACAAACAGAGGCAAAGAGAGATGAATGTGTGCCTTTTAAATAAATTGCAATTATATAGAGCATGGCTGCATCATAACAAATAAGAACAGGAAAAACATAGAGGATGAACATTAGATTGTTATCAGTGACAGAACATCTTTGTTCTTGCTTCCCATGCTAAGTACACCTGCTCTATATTTTAAAGCAGCAAAATGCTTAACTAGGAAGCTGTAGCTTTGTTTTTAGCATCACCAATTAAAACTGTGTCATTCACCATAGGTTTAAATGAAACACTATATTTAAACATGTTGTCTAAATTTTTTTATTGTTAATATATTTGTGATGGAATATAAGGAAATAAAAACTATCATTTAACATTCACATTAGTTTATATATTAACTGCAACACCAAAGAACATTATTTTAGTAACTAGATATTATTAAGTCACTATAACCATATTTATATTGGATCCAACTCTTTCTTGCTTATATAGGTACTTTTGATTGCTCTGGAGATAAGGACCAAGGTAATGACATTTAGAATGATGACATGTCATCTGTCAGCCTTCTCTGTATTTCTCTCCAGGCTCTGGCAGACAAATATATTTCACATGGTATAAAAAATTAAGTACCAAAGCAGTATAAAAATAACTTTAAGGGCCAGATAAAATAGGCTAAAGCAAGGACATTGAAAGTTAATGCTTCCCTTTGTGCCTAAACTGGCCTTATTCAATTTCACAGATTTTATAAAATGTAATAATTCTTAAAAACCTGCAGAGGGCAAATATAGACAAGATCTTCTAAAAAGGATATAAATGATTGTTAATTATCTACATGACCCCAAATGTATTTGTTTTATCATTTGGGATGGTTTCTGCTGAAGGAAAACAAAACAAAAAGTGGCATCCTATCTAATAAAAGAGAAACATGGTAATTAGGAGTATGGCCGCTACCCTTCCCATTGGCTAATCAGGGCGATATGCAAATTAACTGCCAGCCAAGATGGCGGCCGGCAGCCATGCACTGAAGCAAACAGGGAGGCTTGCTTGCTCCAGTGACGGCAGACTCCAACGTTCCCAGCCTGACTTGCCGGCCTCTCAGCTGCAACTCTAAGCAACTATGTTGCAAATATA
Organism: Myotis brandtii; assembly: GCF_000412655.1. NCBI lineage: Eukaryota > Metazoa > Chordata > Mammalia > Chiroptera > Vespertilionidae > Myotis > Myotis brandtii. The sequence continues at coordinate 503,455 of NW_005366108.1, read as the reverse complement.
GAAACTAAACAAAAACCCAGAAACCAGCTTTAGTCAGCCGGGCATCAGCCAGCCGGATGGCAACATTGTATCAAATACAGAAGGTAAACAAAGGCCTCAGAGCTAAAGCTGGCCCAGAATAAAAGAAAAAGAAAAAAAGGAGCTTCAGTCACCCGCCAGCCGGAAAACGGCCCTCATCCCCTCATCCAGGCTGGCCAGGCACCCCAATGGGGACCCCCACCCTGATCCAGGACACCCTTCATTTTCCCCCTCCAGGGCAAACCAGCTGGCCCCCAGGCCTCTATTCTATATAGTAAAAGGGTAATATGCCTCCCACCACCAGGATCAGCAGAGCCGTGAGGCCTCCTGGCACTGGCACCGGGATCAGCGTGACAGAGGGCAGCGCCCAAACCCCCAGATCGCCCTACGGCTGTGTGTGTAACAGGGGGCGGGGCCACAACCTCCCTATCTGCCCTGCTCTGTGCGTGACAGGGGGGAGCTCCTCACCCCCCTGATCAGCCCTACTCTGTGCGTGACAGGGGGGAGCTCCTCACCCCCCTGATCAGCCCTACTCTGTGCGTGACAGGGGGGAGCTCCTCACCCCCCTGATCAGCCCTACTCTGTGCGTGACAGGGGGGAGCTCCTCACCCCCCTGATCAGCCCTACTCTGTGCGTGACAGGGGGGAGCTCCTCACCCCCCTGATCAGCCCTACTCTGTGCGTGACAGGGGGGAGCTCCTCACCCCCCTGATCAGCCCTACTCTGTGCGTGACAGGGGGGAGCTCCTCACCCCCCTGATCAGCCCTACTCTGTGCGTGACAGGGGGGAGCTCCTCACCCCCCTGATCAGCCCTACTCTGTGCGTGACAGGGGGGAGCTCCTCACCCCCCTGATCAGCCCTACTCTGTGCGTGACAGGGGGGAGCTCCTCACCCCCCTGATCAGCCCTACTCTGTGCGTGACAGGGGGGAGCTCCTCACCCCCCTGATCAGCCCTACTCTGTGCGTGACAGGGGGGAGCTCCTCACCCCCCTGATCAGCCCTACTCTGTGCGTGACAGGGGGGAGCTCCTCACCCCCCTGATCAGCCCTACTCTGTGCGTGACAGGGGGGAGCTCCTCACCCCCCTGATCAGCCCTACTCTGTGCGTGACAGGGGGGAGCTCCTCACCCCCCTGATCAGCCCTACTCTGTGCGTGACAGGGGGGAGCTCCTCACCCCCCTGATCAGCCCTACTCTGTGCGTGACAGGGGGGAGCTCCTCACCCCCCTGATCAGCCCTACTCTGTGCGTGACAGGGGGGAGCTCCTCACCCCCCTGATCAGCCCTACTCTGTGCGTGACAGGGGGGAGCTCCTCACCCCCCTGATCAGCCCTACTCTGTGCGTGACAGGGGGGAGCTCCTCACCCCCCTGATCAGCCCTACTCTGTGCGTGACAGGGGGGAGCTCCTCACCCCCCTGATCAGCCCTACTCTGTGCGTGACAGGGGGGAGCTCCTCACCCCCCTGATCAGCCCTACTCTGTGCGTGACAGGGGGGAGCTCCTCACCCCCCTGATCAGCCCTACTCTGTGCGTGACAGGGGGGAGCTCCTCACCCCCCTGATCAGCCCTACTCTGTGCGTGACAGGGGGTGGCCCCGCAACCTCCCTATCAACCCTGCCTTGAGTGTGACAGGGGGCGGGGCCCCAACCCCCCAATCGGCTGTACCCTGAGCGTGACTAGGGGTGGCATTTCAACCTCCCAATCCGCCCTGCTCTGTGTGTGATGGGGTAGAGCCATAACCTCCCCATCGGCCCTGCCCTGAGTGTGACAGTGGCGGCGCCCCAACCCCCTGATCGGCCCTGCTCTGTGCATGACAGGGGGCAGTGCCCCAACTCCCCAATCGGCCCTGCTCTGAGCCCAACCAGGGGCTGCACCTAGGGATTGGGCCTGCCCTCTGCCACCCGGGAGCAGGCCTAAGCCAGCAGGTCATTATCTCCTGAGGGGTCCCAGACTGTGAGAGGGCACAGGATGGGCTGAGGGACCCCCCTCTCCCCCCGAGTGCACAAATTTTTGTGCACTGGGCCTCTAGTAAATTATAAGGAGAGTTGTGACAAGTAATGGTCAATTGTGTCTTTTGCTGTATTTGTGATCCTATGATTGTGCATGTTTGTTTGTTTCAATTCAATATAAATAAACTGGCAAAAATCAAAAAACAAACAAACAAAAAATAGTTATCCATTTCTCCCACCACCACCATTTACCTCTGGCAACCATCAATCTGTTTTCTGTATCTATGAGCTTGGATTATTTAATATTTTTACAAATTTTATTTGTTATTTTTAAAAATTTTATTTATTATCTAAACAAAATTTTCCCTTTGGACTGTTAGGATAGAGCAAAAGGGAAATGAATCTTAGGTAGCCAATTAATTATGTTAACTGCCACTACACATAAAGGAATGCCATTGCTTTATCTCAAGTACTCGTAATTTATCTTCTGACATTTTGTGATGACTTTTAATTTCTCTTCTTTTTAATTCATTTTGTCCACAGACCCCAAACCACAATTATAATGTGCTCTTTATAGCACAATTCTGACTTAACTTTTTAAAGTTTTTTAGAATACCTTAGAACCTCAGCAAAAAATATAAGTACCATGGCATAAGCATCCCAAGTTTTTCATGTCTCTTGTTCCCTTACACTATACCCCAGAATTCATCTTCCAGAACTATGAACTGTGTGCATTTTTATATTTCTTCTGTTTCATTGCTCTGCCATGGCTTTGCTTTATGTCTGTGATCATTATTTCACCTTGCCCGGAACTCTTAATTATCCCCTAATAATGACAATTAGCTTATACTCTTCCTTGTTTAGGAAGACTTCCCAAATGTCAAAAACTAGGGTGCCCTCCAGAATTCTATGTCTGGTACCAATACATCTTAGAACATTTTTCCTAAAGGTCTACTTATGTGTTTTCATGTGAGGAGCTTTATGGAAGGACATGTTTATTACTGTGAGCACAGTTGCTGACACATAGCTGCACTTAATAAATATTTGAAAAGAGAAACTATATTATACTAATAATATAACCACTTATGATATCACATTGATCCTCATTTTATCTGCTTTATTTTATATCTAAGATATATTAGTGCCCCCTTCCCCCCAAATTACCTTCTCTTTTGGCCTCCTTAACTCTAACTCACTCTTAAGGACTTGGTTGAAGAGTGTCACTCTTTGCCAGGCAGGTGTTTGTAACTCACATGTCCATGTTAAATCTGCTTATTGTACATTCACAGAGTAGCCTGACCTTTCTCTCATAAATCTGATATCAAATTCACAAGACCTTAGTTAATGGTTTCCCTTCTTTATTCACTGCGAGATCTATGGGATCAGGGAGCCTATGGATCCACTTACCCCTGCATTCTATAACATAATGCAGGGCTGGCAATATATTAGGCATTTAATAAGTGTTTATAAATGTAATGATTTATGTTTCTAAATCTGGACCAATTCTCTCCTTGATTTATATGTACACAATTCCCCTAATTGCTAAATATTTGATTTTGAAAATTCAACATAACTTCTCTATTTGCAGTTAATTACTTCTATTTGTGATACACTTAGTGATTTTAGGAATTCTCTATCAGCTGAGAGAAACTCAGGTCATTGAACCATTTTACTCCCTGTTTATGATACTCTGTTCTTTTACAACTTCTATCCAGATCATTTCTGCCTTGAAGAATCAGACATTCTGCAAAGCCGACTGCTTCATTATTTGAAGAAAAGATGTAGGAAGAAGTATCATCTGCTGTTGGATTCCTAAATCTATCCTAAATTTTCTATTGAACCTACTTCTGCTTGCCAATATTGTGACAATCTTTGTTAGGTGCCATTAGTATGTTAATACTCCTCTATTGCATCCTTCAATTGCTGTGGAAACTGTCCTTAATTCACCACAAATTCTCTCAGATGCAAAAGTCATGCTCTGAGCCCTCAGACGTTTTGGCTCTTGATATTCAAAGACAATTTTGGACCCAAACTATCTATAACATCATATTTTTTATCAGTAATTTTTCTTTGCTATGGGTTTAACTAGCAATGAAAAAATCTCAATTGAATCTTTCTATGCTGTGTTGCCCAACCTTTTGATTGAAATACACTTCAAAAAGTGTCCTGGCTGCTTTAATAGTCAGGGAAAAATACAATTCCTCAGATCATAACTCAAGAATATTACTTACTTCACAATATAATTTTTTCACAATTCAGACCAGAAAACAAAAACAAATAACAATAATGTGATATGGATACTATTCAAACAAGAGTCTTATTGCAGCAAAAAGGGCAGAAATTAAAATCCCAGTTGAAGAAATTATCCTTAGATTGGAGGGAGATATCCCTTCCGCAGAAAATGAGGGCTATAGACAGCTTTATATCTACTTTTATGCTAATGGTTTTCAGACCTCTTCTTTGAGTTAAATACTCACATAATCAGCCCCCAAATGCTTTCTGAGCTTTTCCAGAATGTTTATCACAGATGTCACAAGTCAACATTTTCAAAATGGAACAAATGGGCTTCCCTAGCCTTGAACTGATTATCCACTAAGAATTCTATTCTCAATGAGTGGGGTCATTATTTGACTATTTGGTTGTTCTAATCATTCTTGGCCCAAAACTTGTTCGAGCATTTCCAATCTTAAAAACACCACCACCAATCACTATAATCAACCCTACATAGAACTTTATTTTTCTCTCTTACCCAAATTTCTTGAAAGAATTTGTTCCTTTTGCTGCCTCCCAATCTATTCATTCCTCAACTTCTATTCTTTGAATAAAATTTTACTTCTCTCATTTCTACTATGAAACTGCATT
>NW_005366108.1:482511-498555 GCF_000412655.1 Myotis brandtii | reverse complement strand
ATACATATACACACACATACATGCACATATATCTTTATAGCATTCTGTACCACTAACGACTCCATTTTAGGTTTTTGCTTTTCAATTACACATAGAAAAAGAGGCTTTTCCCACACTTTTCTGGAAAGAGGAAGTTAGAATGCAAACATCCTACTTTCTCTCTACTTATCCTTTGTGGTTATTTAATGGGAAGAAATATTATTTACTAGATTGGAAAGATTTATGATAATTTAGGGTTCACTGGACCCCATTAAAAAATCTCAGCATTTAGCATTGGCCTTAAAAGAGAGAAATGAACTTAACATTTTTTCTATCTTCAACTATCAGTTCACAGATGAGGCAAGATGAGTTATTTAATTATTGTTTATTTTACAGCAGTTATCTGGACTTTAATCATCTTGCATAACTGAAACTTTATACCCAGTGAGTAGCAATTCCCCACTCTCCTTCCTCCAGTACTCTCTGCTTCAATGAGTATGCCCATTTTCTATTCCTCAGTATGTGACATCATGTAGTATTTGCCCTTATGTGACTATCATTTCATATAATTTCCTCAATGTTTATTCAGGTTACCACCTATAACAAGATTTGCCTTTTTAGGGCTAAATAATATTCCATTGTATGTATAAACCATGTTTTCTTACTCTTTCATCTGTCAACAAACATTTAGGTTGTTTCCATAACTTGGCTATTGTAAATAATGCTGCACTGAACATGAGAGTTTAAATAGCTCTTAAAAATACTGATTTAATTTCGTTTGGATATATACCTAAGAGTAGGATTATCGAATCACATGGTAGTTACATTTTTAAGTTTTGAGGAACCTCCATGCTGTTTTTCATAGTAGTTAAACCAATTTATATTTATACCAACAGCATATACAAACCTTATCTTTTCTCATAACCTTGCCAATACTTATCTTTTTTATTCTTTTTGATGATAGACATCCTGACAAATGTGAGGTGATATCCAATTTTATTTTCATTTCTGTGATTATTAGTGATGTTGAACATCTTTTAATATACCTCTTGGCCATTGTATTTTCTAAGAAAACTGTATATTCAAGTTCTTTGTCCATTTTTAATAGCTTCTTTACTGTTAAATTGTAGGAGTTCCTTATATATTTTAGAATTAACTCCTTATTGGACATATGGTTTACAAATATTTTCTTCCATTCAATGGAATTTTTTTTTTACAGAGTTAGGAAAAAAGAAAAAGCCCTGAAATTTATATAAAACCAAAATGACCCCAGGTAGCCAAACAAACTTGACAAAGAAGAATAAAACTAAAGGCATCGTATTTACTGATTTCAAAATATGTCATAAATCTACGGTAATCACAACAGTATGGCACTCTTATAAAAAGAAGCATATAAACCAATGGAACAGAAATGAGAGTTCAGAAATAAATCCACATTTATAGTCAATATTGACAAGGGTGCCAAGAATACCCAATGAAGAAAGAATAGACTCTTCAACAAATAGTGTTAAGAAAAAGCTCCTAGAAAAATCATATTATGATTTCTTAAACATAATACCAAAAGCATAGGGAACAAAAGCAAAGACAAGCACCTTATTATTTCACTCATATGTGAAATCTAATTAAACAGAATAAACAAACTAGAAACAGACTCATAGAGAACAGACTGACAACTATCAGGGGAGAAGGTTTGTAGGACTGGGTGTAAAAGTTAAGGGATAAAGCAAAAGATGCAAAGCAAAACATAATTTATAGACACAGACAACAATACGGTGATTACCAGAGAAATAGGAGGATGAGGAGAAGAAAGAGAGAGAAAAAAAGGAAAACAAAAAAACCCCAAATAAACAAAAAAGACAAATTGAACTACATCAAATTATTGTTTGGTTTTGTTTTTATCAGTGTTTAGAGCTTCCTTCTTTATTTCAGGCCTGAAGACTCATCCTTTTTGATAAAATTCACAGCCCCGTGAATGTGCCTAAGTAAATCTATTTAAGAACACTTTCATAGGCTTGCCTTTCCCCACAGGTAGATCATAAGAGACAGAGAGGAGAAAATGATGAATGACTTTATTTGGCCTCAGGCATCTAGGAAAGCCCTCTCTGATACAGTGAAAATTAGGAAGACAGAATAGAGTTTGCAGGTGGTGGTAGGATTTATTTAGATATTCCCTGGAATTATATTCAAGCATTGTAGATATCCACAGTGAGAGTGTCCTTGATGTATCCTGTTCTCTTGGGTTAATATGTATAGAAGTGAGAAGAGGATGAACTGATAGAGTGGGAGAAAATTAAATAAAACATTTATAATGAGATCATCAAATGTGAAGAGTAAGAGTTAGGAAGATAAAAAAAAGTGATAATTCTCAGACTATTTTAAGTTATAATTTCAGAGATACAACTATGAAACTCCAGCAACCAGTAACCACAACATTGCAAGGATACATCGTGCATAAAATGAAAACATGAATAATACAAAGAAATCAGATCAAATAAAACATTTATTTTTTATCAAAGCATTTCACTAGTAATTAAAATGTCATTTATGCCATGTTTATATGAGCAAGGTAGCTTTAAAGGTCTTATTCCATAAGGAAAAAAAATAAATCTTAACTTGATATTTCTCAAAATATATTTCACAGAAAAGTTGGTTCTACTAGCTGCTTGAAACAAATTGATTTTATGGTCAAAGGATTAGCAAGTAGTGAACACTCTATCTCCCTCTTAGATATTCACAAAACTTAAGGATATTGGAGAATCTGATAAATCCTCCAGTAAATAAATCTCTTTCATTTCAACATATTCATCAAAATGACACAGGACTCCTTGTCTGCCATAACTTAACAACTTTTAATGTACTCTGAACTGCTTTTTCTCAGAGCATTCTTTAAAATCATTGTTTTAAGCCGAACGATACATGTGTGTGTATATTTAAATCTCAGATAACTTGTTGTTTCCAAGTCCCAAGTTTGAATTTACTTTCCTGGACACCACCTCCGAATATTAAATGCCCACTCAGGATGAGCTACCCCAGCAGAGGGATGAAAAGTACCGTTTAATCAAATTCCTGTGGGAAGGAGTGGGCGGGGGCTGCCCTGATCGCAGTTTACTGTGAGCAGTTTGCTCTCCCTTGCTGAGCCGGATGGCTGGCATCCCGGTGCTTGTGCACGGCTGGGCTGGCATGACTACCCTTGATTCATCCTAATCTATGAAATGTCAATGTTATACACAGTCGGACATAGGTCTGGACTGGAAGGGAGAGAAGAAGGCTTGCAATTTCAATTTGTCCGACATTGCTACAATTATAACACTGCGTCTCGTATGAAAAACTAGTGGTCTCTGCCATGCACAAAAGAGCAGTGTGTGATTATCCGTCCCTTCGAAAGAGTGGATTGCTTTCCCAAAACAGAGGAAACAGTGGCAAGGAGTACAACCTTGATCATCTTCATCACATGGTCTGGCATGAGAACACAGACAAAGCATGTCATTGCTTTTTTTATTTGGTGTGGCTCCTGCGTTTAGGAACTGTTCCTCTGGAGAGAAAAATTGCCACTTTCACCACACTTCCGTGCTGTGGCACAACTCATGCAGGTGTTTCCTCTTTCCTTTGATTTCCCTTCTGCCTATTGTTTGTCCCAGGCTTGCTACTTTTACAAAGACAATGGTACCGTTTGGCATTGGCATCAAATGGCTCTTCTTCAAGCATCTCTGTCCCGGTTGGAGGGATTGCTTAGAGAGCAGACACAGAGCCAGCTCCTGGCACTGTCGTGACCATCCCTGCTTAACTGATTACATACACTGGTAGAGTTACAATGACTGACCCTTTCCCACTGCTGGTTGTGTGGCTGTTGGCTCCTATCTGATCAGTCTGTGCTCCTGGCAAACTGACTGCTGGCGGTGGCCATGCCTCGTTAGAGAGTGATGCCATCTGCATTAACTGGCTGATAGGAGATAGTCCTTCAGAAGCCTGTGCTCCTTGCTTCTCCTGGATGGAGATCCTCTGCTGTGTTTGTGTCTAGCTGGCGGCTGCTGGGTCTGCTGAGTGTGATCCTGTTGGCTCTGCACCTGCAGAGCCTGTCTTTTTCCCCTCAAAGGGTCCCAGATTGGGAGAGAGTGCAGGCCAGACTGAGGGACCCCACAGGTGCACAAATCCGTGCACCAGGCCTCTAGTATAAAAATAAGACTTTATGACTGGAAAGTAGATATACAACAGACTGGAAATATGTTGATTGATTATTCAGATAAACAAATTTAAAAAATTATATTAATATGTATAGTTCAAAATAAAGAAACATGAAGGTTCAGCATATTTAGAGTAGAAAAAGCACTGGAACATTACTTAGATATATTTGGAGATATTTATATTGTGGAGTATTGAAAAGAAAAATGTTAATGAAATGTCAAAAGCCCAAAGCTGAATTTAAATAAAAACATTCCACCTAAAATGACTAAATGATTTTGAACTAAATGTAACATTATCACAACTCTGCCTTTTACTGCAATTTATTGCTGTACAACTTTGGCTTTAAAGAAAAGAAAATGAAAAGTTAGGAGAAGTGTTTGCAACCAGCTGGAATTTCATCAGTTTAGATTGGAAGTGCTGATTGGCATAACTCCCTAGATAGACACCTCTTATTATTAGACACCAAAAGCCCTTATGATGAAGCTAGAATTTTCCTCAGGTCATTGGTCTCTGGGCTTCTATAAAAAAAGTTGTAATCAGCATAATAGAAGGCATTATTTTCAGTGACCCAGTGCTTCACTAGTAATTTAATAAGTATATTTCATAAATGCATCTTATTTGTAAAGGAATGAAGTCATTTTAGGGTGTTAAGTTATCCAATAAATAATTTGTAAGTAGATGATGACTTTCAGATCCTATATAATAAAAGGGTAATAGGCAAATTGACCCTAATGGAGGAATGACCAGAACAACCACTAGACCAGCCACTACTAGGCGCAGTGACCACCTTTCGGTCCCTTTCCCCAGCCAGCAGGCTCCCATCACCCGATGGCGAAAGGGGAATTGGGGGTGGTGGTGGCGGGACTGTACATGCGCACTAATTTTGTGCACTGGACCTCTAGTCTTCTATTAGAGTGACAACCCAGGTTCTAGAGTTTATCTGGTATATAAGAAAATATTCTCCTTCACACAAAATAGAGTCAATTTTTTTAAAGTAGAATTACTCCCAACTTCATTGCTAGATTCTCAGTAATAAAATCTTACACTATATCTAATATACATACTTTATTTTTTTGCTTTGGCAAATTAACATTGCTACAAATAAAAATACTTATTTCCCTTATACAAACATGAAATAGTGGGTTATTTTTTTCAAGCAGTTTTCATATATTAAAATCCAGATGACCATATTAAAGCCAAACTGATCTTATATGGTATTATGGTTATAAAGTAACCTATAAATTAAGCTCATAAAATTTGTAAATATTGTATTTTCTTCTTGTACATTTTCTATACCATATTAGTTAAAAATATACATCAAGTCTTACTAAGAGTTTGTGGATTGCAAAGTGTTCTTTAAAATTATTTAATTGCAATAACTTCCAACATTACCTTTTCTAAGTCTCACTTCCCTGAGAACAAATACATATAACCTCATTTAAGTCTATCTGGGAAAATAGGATTTAGATGTAAAATAAAGAAAGAAATTGCTGCTGACAACATTGTCTTTTTTTTTTTTTTTGAATGCCTCTTATCCAAACTCATCCTGTGAATTCTTGGTGGTAGAAAATCTTTCAATATAAATAAGCCTTGACAAATCTTATACATTGAGATCTATAACAATTCCAAAATTACCATGTATATTTCAGACTTATTTTGGGGTAGGTGTAGAGCGTGTCTGAAGTGAGCCAGGAATCTCAATCTCAAATCTTTAATTTTCTAATTAAATACACACACACACACACACACACACACACACACACACACACACAGCAAACATACATAGAGTAGTTGCAATAATTTTAGTTTCAATATTTTGACCTTTTAATTAGCATTATGGCAAAGACCACATCTTCAACAAATTCAGATAATATGCTACATATCAGTTTCTTATGTTCTTTATCTTCAACATACGTTAAAAAACTATTTTTTAATTAGTCATAAGTACTTAGATTTTTCTATTGAATGTTACACACAGGAATTACAAAAGTTATCAATAATTACAGAAAGACATTTATGAACCTTAGTCACTGTTTTACTTGGTTATGGCACTGTGGACATCTAAGAATCATAAAAAATGCTTCTTTCCCTTGGGTGTAGGAATAATACTCAAAATAATGCAACAAACGGTTTGAATCTGTCTTTTTAAAATTTTAAAAGTGATGGAGTTGTGAGGCTCCTAATTTGGGAACTAAAAAGAAAGGAAAAAACATTCATGATAGAGAAAATAATTAAGCATGTAAAATTACATCAGAGAATAGAGGTATTTATCTAAATTCTTTATAGTAAATTCCTAAAGTAATATTCATTTGATTTGTAAAATTATGTGAGGCAATATTTTATTTCTAATAGTACTAAAAATATTTAAATATTTAATTTTTGTCATAATAACAAATGAAAGGAGGGAACAAACAAAATCAATATGCAAAGAATCTACATTTTTGTCTTAATTGATGCATCTTCTAATGAAAGAAAAATATGATCAAATATACGAATTATTTTTCTGAACAGGATAAATAATCTGCATCAAAAGTGTTTCATATCAAGTAATAAAAGAAAAAATCACAGAGGAAGATTCACACATTTTACTAGGTGTTAAGAGTTAAATTTATGAGCTCATTTTTGAGAAAACTACAGTTCCTACCATGAACACTCTGGTAGTCTTCTAGTTAAGTGGGTCATAATCTTGACTGAGTTTTACAAGAGATATAGAAGGAAAAATATGTTAGATCAGATAGAATATCGGTATAGGAAAAAATAACTCTAAAATATCCATCATATTACAATGTAATTAAAAATATGTGCATATCTCCCTAGGGATTATTGGATATTTATGGTTATTTTATGCCTAAATCTATTTCCTTTTCTAAAATGAAGAAAAAAATTGATATTGGCAAACATATTGTGAGGATATGAGCTCATGTATTTTGGTTAATGTTAATTTTTAATATCCTATCTAATAAAAGAGAAACATGGTAATTAGCGTACGACCGCTACCCTTCCCATTGGCTAATCAGGGCGATATGCAAATTAACTGAAAATGAAGTCCTAAAAAAATGACTGAAAATCTTATAGATCAAACTCAAAATTCTCGCACAGTGGTTCTCTAAAAGCTATTTGTGATTTCCTAATGATACTATTTCTATAAATGGTAAGGAAATTAAAATCAACATATTTATCTACACTTTACATATTTTGATCATTAAGCAAATCATGACAGCAAAGGAGACAGAGATGTCTAAGAATGACCTGTGTTGGAGAAATTTAATTAAAAGCAAAATCTTCTCCCAACCAAGAAAAGCTCTCCAAAAAGATAATAGACAAAGAAAACTGTTTTGTTTGTTTTTTTATGGAAAAAGTATTAAACTAGAATGTGATGCACATCACAGTAAATCCACTTAGAGATTGCAAACACAGGGAGAAATCCCTCCCTTTTATATAGCCAAGAGATGGAACCCTTTACACATATGTTCTCAAGATAAACAATAGCTAGTCCTCAAGTAAGAGGACATGACAGCACCATTTGTCACAGAGATTCATCTTAGTTTCACCTAGTAAAAGGGATTACCCTCTGTGTTAGCCAATTGGCTTTGTCTAGAAAAAACAAAATTCTTATGTTTTTAGGAAAGGATATAGCTTTGTAATCTGGAGCAAAGTGCCCAGTGAAATTAAGGCCTATCCTCTTGGAGAGACTAGTAGGTAGGTCTGCTATCTCCCTTGATGTTAACATTAGAATGAGATGGTTACTGAGGCTTTGATAAAAATATTCCTGGGTCATAAATCTAAGAAAAGGCCTATGTAGTTTTCAAAACGATGTACAGGTACATCTTCTTTTTATTGCACTTCACGGGTATTGGGTTTTTTATAAATTGAAGTTAAAATTGTCTACTAGCAATAAGATTACAACTTGCTGAAAGCTCAAATGATGGTTAGCAATTTTTAGCAATTAAGTAATTTTTATTAAGATCTGTATATTTAGTCATAGTGATATTGTACCTGTAATAGACTAAAGTATAATATAAACACAACTTTTATATGCACTGGAAAACAAAAAAAAATTGTGTTATTCATTTTATTGTGATTTTTTCTTTATCGTTGTGGTCTGGAGCCCAACTTTCTCTAAGGTGTACCTATATACAAGTTTTAAAGAGAGGACAAAGGAGGAAGTAAATGCAATTACAAATTCTCTAATTTCTTCCCTCGCTTTCAACAGGAAGAATTATTTTTTTATTTTTTATTTGTATTTGTCCTTACATTTGAAATATAATATTGCATGAGATTATATCAACTCACAGTTTCCATTTGCTCTGGTTGGAATTCTGCTTAAAAATAATTAATTGATTTACTAATAAAATTGTTCCACATACTTTCATTCCTGCATAAATGAATATAATGCATTTATCTGTGTTATGAACATTACTCAGGTTGTCTCCACTGCATTTGCTTACCTTTCCCAAACTTTTCTTTTCTTTTCTTTTTTGTTCATAGACTATTCTCTAGTATATAAAGAAATTTCTCTCACTGAAATAAGCCCATTGGGTTTGTCTCATAGAAACTTTAGAAGACATATAGAAGCAAAACAAATGCTTGAATAAACACAAAACCACCTTTAGGCCTCTCTGTGGTTGGCATAGGTAAAAAGTAGGGATATAATGAGCCCTTCAAGCTAGCGGAGAAGTTTATTCTATCAAGGAAGTTAGAAATTTAGTGTTTAAGTGAAAATTAAGAACTAAGTGATAGTTCCTAACTTTTTAAAAATGTTAGAGAAAAAGTAAACTTAAAAATTAATTAAGCAAATACGTCCTCCCATGCAGTAGGCTTTATTATTATTTGTTGATAGTTTCTTTTGCTGTGCAGAAGCTTTTTATTTAGATGTAGTCCCATTTGTTTATTTTCTCTTTAGTTTCCATTGCTCTAGGAGCTGTATGGCATATGTCTGAGATTTTGCTGCCTATGGATTCCTCTAATAGTTTTATGGTTTGCCATCTTATGTTTAAGTCCTTTATCTATTTTGAGTTTATTTTTGTGTATGTTGTTAGTTGGTGGTCTAGTTTCATTTTTTTGCACGGATCTGTCCAATTTTCTCAACACCATTTATTGAAGAGACTGTCTTGACTCCATTGTATATTCTTGCATCCTTTGTCAAATATTAATTGAGCATAGTGGTTTGGGTAGATTTCTGGGTTCTCTATTCTATTCCTTTGATTTATATGTCTGTTCTTGTGCCAGTACCAGGCAGCTTTGAGAACAGTGGCTTTATAATACAGCTTGATATCTGGTATTGAGATCCCTCCTACATTGTTCTTCTTTCTCAGGATTGCTGCAGCTATTCGGGGTCTTTTTTTTATTCCAGATGAATTTTTGGAGAGTTCCTTATAGGTCTGTGAAATATGCCCTTGGTATTTTAATGAAAAGTGCATTGAATCTATAAATTGCTTTGGGTAGTATGGACATTTTAATGATGTTGATTCTACCAATCCATGAACAAGGTATGTTCTTCCATCTGTTTATGTCTTCCTCTATCTCCTTTTTCAGTGTCCTGTAGTTTTCCACCTGTAGGTCTTTTACCTCCTTAGTTAAGTTTATTCCTAGTTATCTTACTTTTTTTGGTGCAATACAAATGGGATTGCTTTTTTAGTCTCTATTTTTGTAAGTTCATTATTGGTGTATACAAATGCCATAGATTTTTTTGGCGTTAATTTTGTATCCTGCTACATTGTCAAATTCATTTATTATGTCTAATAATTTTTTGATGGAGTCTTTAGGGTTTTTATGTACAATATCATGTCATCTGCAAATAATGACAGTTTCATGTCTTCTTTTCCAATTTGGATACTTTTTATTTCCTCCTCTTGTCTAATTACTATGCTTAGCACTTCCAGTACTTTATATGCACTGCTGGTGGGAATACAGACTGGTGCAGCCACTGTGGAGAACAATATGGAGTTTCCTCAAAAAAACTAAAAATGGAACTCCCATTTGACCCAGTGATCCCACTTCTAGGAATATATCTCAAGAAACAGAAAACACCAATAATAAAGGATATATGCACCCCTATATTCATAGCAGCACAATTTATAATAGCTGATATTTTGAAACAGCCTAAGTGCCCATCAGCAGATGAGTGGATTAGAAAACTGCGGTATATCTACACAATGGAATACTGCACTGCGGTAAAAAAGAAGGAATTCTTACCCAGCATGTTAGCATGTTGGAACTAGAGAGCATTATGCTAAGTGAAATAAGCCAGTCAGAGAAAGAGAAATATCACATGAATTTGTGGAATTGTGGAATATAATGTACAACATAAACTGATGAACAAAAACAGATCCAGAGACAGAGAAGCATTGATCAGACCATCAAACTTCAGAGGAAAGGTGGGAGAGGGTGGAGGTAAGGGGGGCAGATCAATCAAAGGACTTGTATGCATGCATATAAGCCTAACCAAAGGACACAGACACAAGGGGCGTGAGGGCATGAGTGGGGGTTGGGAGGACAATAGAGGGATAAGGACACATATGTAATACCTTAATCAATAGAGAAAAAAATTAATCAATTGAATAGTACCAACTTCAAAATTGACTATAATGAAAATGAAGTTCCTTTATATTGAGTTCAATTAATTATCAGTATTTAGCACACCAGGGAGTCACTGTACTTTTATGATTCCCCTCTTTTTTCCTTCCTTTTCCTGGGTAAGTCTCTTCCCAAGAGAATATCGTTGTGTCTTTTTGTTGTTGTTGTTGGTGTGGTTTTTTTTGTTGTTGTTGTTGTTGTTTTTTTTAGAACTGAATTAGAAGGATGTAAGGGGATATTTCTCTTCTTTGTTTCAAGTTGAACTGGTAATTTTTGTTGCCTATGATTTGGTTTGTAGTGGTTTTTACATGACTAATGCTTATCATGATCCTATAATCTAAGTCACTGCTTCTCTACACACTCAAGCCTATGAGTTTACCTCAACTCATACTTCAGAAATACTTATTCATGGTTTTTATGGGCTCTTAATTTAATTTTATTCTTTCCTATGTATGACTTTTAATATCAATGGTTTCCCTAATCTGCACTTTTATCCATATTTAATTGAATGAAAAAATCATTTACATATCATATAAGTAAAAATAAAGATTGATAGAACATAATAGACCTGAATAATATAAAACCTGATAGGTTCCAGTGTTAACAAAAATCATTTGGAGAAATATAGAAAGAAATGAGAGAGAGAGAGACATTTTTATATGTTATAATTTTTTAAGTAGTATTATATTTTAATAAAAAGTAAAATTTTATTTTTCCAATGCATAATAACCTTTCTCAAAGTCCTATATTGTAAATATGAATTTACAGTAACAATTATATAAAACTGCATTGCACTGGCTCATCTGCTGCCCATAAAATTGCAATAGCTTTTCTCTCCCAATTCCCTTTGTTTTTTCTCTTACTTATTCAGAGTTTGCTTTATTTCATAATGTTTGGTATTTAGCCATTCCACGTTAAATATGCCAGGTACCCTAACGGACAAATAATAACAATAATAAAATGGCAACATAGAAATGGCATTTGACTGCAAGGATTCTGCATTCTAGTGGAGGAGATAGCTAACATCCAAGCAGGAGTTGGTGAAAACTTTTACTTGGGATAGTTAACTTTTTATGGTTGAGGCTAACTCAACTTGACTACATGATTCTATGACATAATTCCAATTTGATGCAGAAGGAAAATGCTCTACTTTTTGGAAACTTGCCTTAGTAGAACAAGATAATGGCCCAACTGAAGGCACCAACCATCTTCTTTGATCGGTTATATTTCAAAGGGATAGCTCCCATGTTCTGGAGAAAGAAATTGCTGGGTTGTAAAAGGGTTAATATTTCAAGAAGATAGAGAAAAAACTTAAAAGTTTACCGAAGTATATGCTCTAAGAAAAGGGAGGTTAGGGGTTTTCAGTCAGGTAGAAGAGTATCTAAACTTTGGTAAAATTGAGGAAAGCATTAATATCATCTTGGTTAATAGACATGAACCATTTTTGAAAATCCATTTAGAGTTTGTGATATTCATAGCAGTTTGCATGCAAATAAAAAAGGATACTAAGAATAATATTTAAATTCTCATTACTTCAACTATCTAGTTCTGATAAAGTACATTTTTATTTCTTTTAAAGTCAAATAATTTAAAATTATACCTCCCAATACACAAATGACATCACTAATGTGGAATTGATTATAGTTTATATTGTGAACAATTTAAATTTAAAATTTAAATTGTGTTTAATGTTGAACCTAATTCTGTTATGACTGAAGTTAATACAAAATCTGACTTTTATCTAATGAACTGTAAATACTGTTTCATTAAAATACCTAATTTGTCTAGGTACATGCCTTACCTAGTTATTTAATTATTCTGACAAAAATCACAAATGAAAAAAGTTAAATATATTAAATTAAGAAGGTCATTGAAGTGATTAAGACTGGTAAAGCGTATTACTAATACTTTACTGGAAAGGTTAGTCGTGTAAAATGTACCTGCTTCCTATTGTTCAAGCTAATAGGAAATTGACACTTAACTATCTAACACTTTTATTGATTGGAGTTACTGGTTGGGAGACAATGAAAAGAGGAGATGAGGAGACCTCTGTTCTTGTCTTTTTATTTTTTTAATATATTTTTTTAAATATATTTTATTGATTTTTCACAGAGAGGAAGAGAGCAGGATAGAGAGTTAGAAACATCAATGAGAAAGAAACATCAATTGATCAGCTGCCTTCTGCACACCCCCTACTGGGGATATGCCCTAAAACCAAGGCTCATGCCCTTGACCAGAATCGAACCTGGGACCTTTCAGTCCGCAGGCCAATGCTCTATCCACCGAGCCAAACTGGTCAGGGCCATGAGCAAATTTTTAAAAAGAAATCTTAGCGTCCACATACTGAGATGAAATGTTCTGACTAATCATCAAGATTACCTTTGTATATGCACACTTTCAAATTTTAGACAGTATTTCTCTCTCCCTCCCACTTCCCTCTATTCTTCTATCCTCTTTTTTTCTCACTTAGTGAGTATTTGTTTCAAGAATCAGTTAACTACTAAATTACATATTCCTTAAGGACAGGGACTATAATTGGCTCATTTCCATTTCCTTGTTCCTTAACAAAGTACCTGGCATAGTCAGCACTAGTCTGTTAGTGAATGAAAATTTATTATACCAAAGAAAGAACTTTGCAAGATTAGCTGCTAGTAAACGTGTTCTTCAATTCAGGTTCTGCTTTCAAAGATTATCTCTTAGGACGTGAAAAGTGTCATCAGTTCATTGGCATAGTACTCATTGTTTTTCCTACATTTTTTGTTTTCCCTTGTCCCACTAAGATAAATAAGTTTACAAATCCTAAAATAATTTCAAACAACCATTTCTCTCTCTTTATCCCATGGAGTAATCAGCAGAGGTTTAGACATATTTTCTTGTCAGACTTTTGTGAGTCATCTTATTATGATGCAATGTTTGGCCCATCCCCACCCCAAGCTGAAAGAGCTACAAAAGACCTAGATTGCC
Organism: Myotis brandtii; assembly: GCF_000412655.1. NCBI lineage: Eukaryota > Metazoa > Chordata > Mammalia > Chiroptera > Vespertilionidae > Myotis > Myotis brandtii. The sequence goes on along the minus strand of NW_005366108.1, from coordinate 484,854 downwards.
TGAGCTGTTTAGATTATCTGTAAACATATTTTCCTCTTGACTATATGTGCATCCATTTAATTCATAGACCTATACTCAAGTGTTTCCATTTTATAAACTTTTATATATTCTTCTAAGCGTCAAATATATGTAGGATATGCTTATGTGCAACAGGACGCAATGCTGCATCTAGGAATGCTAAAATGAGTAGGATTGTGACACAATGGCCAAGAGGCTGGGAGAAATGCTGTATAAAGACAGTGTCCTACATACACTGGACCTTCAATAAGTACCTGTACACTGTAGTGCCTGGCTTCAAAAACTAGCAAATAAGTAGATAGGTATCATGGTTTGATCATAGGCATTTATCATGTTATTCGAGTTAATCATTAGAAAAATACATACTGAGCACTTTAAATATAACCTAAAAGTGCATGTACAAAAGATTCTAACAAGTCTCATGCTGAAGGACCTTTCATTCAACTGGGGAGACAGTATCTAGTATCCTTAAATGTAGAACCAATGTGTAGTATGATTAAAACAGTAAACACCACAAGAGATAATATAGTTGCCATGAAACTGAAATGAACTTTAAGTGCAATATGCACAATCATAGGAGAAAGAGGTCACAATTGTTAGGTCCTTGTGTCCTTCATTCACTGACTCACACACTTTAATTCAAGTGGTGGGGGTGGGAGGGATAGGAAAATTATTCATGTTTCTTGAATACTTATTCCTTTTAGGCTTTCTACAGATATACTTTTTAAATCCATTTTTATTGATTTTAGAGAGGAAGGGAGAGAGAGAGAGAGACATAGAAACATCAATGATGAGAAAGAATCATTGATTGGCTGCCCCCTGCACTCCCTCTCCCCCGACTAGGGATTGAGCCTGCAACCCTGGCATGTGCCCTAACTGGAATTGAACAGTGACCTCCTGGTTCATAGGTCAACACTCAGCCACTGAGCCAAACCAGCTGGACACAGATATGTTTTTTTTCACGTGATCTCATTTCCCCTGCACAACTATATATATTCAATGATATCATATCTATTTTATAGATAAGGAAATGGAAGCAAGATTTAGTCATTTACCTGCAAAGAGAGGACTATAAGTAAGTGATGAAGTTGGACTCAAACCCAAGTCTATCTGTCTCAAACCCTGTCCTTAACCAGACCACACTCCTCCCTGAAAACTTTTGGTGAGAATAGAAGAAGATACTAAACATATCATGAGAATAATCAACAGGTTGCCAGGTTAGACATGAACATAGATGCTGCCTGATCAGTATCACAGTAAATAAATGGTACATCTTATTTCGTTTCTACAGAACCTGCAGGATTTTGATGCCATTTTTAAATGTAGGGGACTCTGAGACAATTTACAGAACCGGTAGCTGGATGCAAAGATGTGCCCATTTGTAGACCTCGTAATGAGCGCCCTTTTACATCCCACACCTGTCTATTTGCTTTGTGCTTATATAACTGACTGAAAATAAATGAGTTTTTCCATTTGTTTGGACTCATCCTTTAAAGCGTGCCTTCCCTTGAAGAGAAAGATGTGTTTTCTTAGCATGTGTAGTGTAACATGCTTTGCACTTAGTGGTTGTTCAATAAATATTTGATGTTGGCTGAGTAGATAAAAGTGATGGTCCCTTGAGTTGCCTTCTTTCAAGTCAAAACCATTGGACTCTTTCCAATCAAACAGAACACAAAGGTGTTCCATCACCAAAAGCCACTTAATTTGAAATTCCAAACATTTTTTGGTAGCACCTTAGTCTCTGTCTAGGATGCCTTGCTCAGAGTCGCTTAGCAGTTCAACTGTTTTCTGTCATGTTACAATATTCAACACTATATTATCAAAGTGATCAATCAGAGGGACGTTTTTCAAGTCAGTCCCTAGGGTCTTTGCATTCCACCTTTTCAGCCAGCATAGAGTGATAGGCATCTGTTAAGATAACTAGTTCAAAAGCTGAGAAAACTTTGGCACAAAAGGAGAAAATATGAGCTAAGGCACTCAGGAGCCAATGAGTAGAATGGCCCCACGGCATTCACACAGTTCATGTATGAGGAGACAAGAAGAAATCCTAAGTCCTAAGGGTGGATGTGAGCAACCTCTAGTGCGGCTCCATGCGCGGTACTCATCTAACCAGAACCTTGGCTGAGGTATAGGAAGCACCCAGTAATGAGCTGGTGTGGGCTCATGGACACATGCAGGACTGGACCTGGAAAGAACGCAACCCTGCATGGCCTATGAGCAGCAAGAAGGGGCCCTGCTACCTCCTGAGGAAGAAGAGATTTTGGAGGTAAAGCAGGTAAAGAATATCCCGGGAGATATGATGAACAGAAAAGAGCATCAAGGTCT
>NW_005366108.1:475960-479456 GCF_000412655.1 Myotis brandtii | reverse complement strand
AGGCCCTCCAGTCTTTCAGCCTGCAAGAAATCTTCCTATACTCCCTTATCCTCATCCGCTATCTTTCCAGGAGGATGAAGAGTCATTTTTCTCCACAGGTAGGATCACAGCCTCTAGGAGGGAGGACTACTACAGCAGTAGTCTGTGGTTTTCTCCGAAACTCCCCCTATTTAAAGGGAGACAAACAACTGGACAGGGGATTGGTTGGAGAGATCAAGAGTAGTAAAGGAGGAGGATTTAAGATCCTCTAAGAGTAAAGAGTAAAAATTTAGGAGGGAGAGCAGCTAAGGACAGAGTAAATGGTTAATACAGAAAAGGTGGGGCGTTGGCAGGGAGAGCAGGGACAGATAGTTTTACTTATCTGAACTATGCTGGACTCAAGGCCGCAAGCTGCTACTAAGCACAGTAAGTTTTTCTCTGCCCTGTTTTGTTCTCTTTAACCTTTCCAATACTAAATTAGATCAATACCTGTTCTTAGTTTTATCACAGAAGGTCTATGTATATTAAAAGTAATAGTATATTTAAAATGTGTTCATAAATATTAATCTAAAATGCTGACTGTTCACTTTTAGTAGTCATTAAAGGATTGAGGTTTCTAATAATAAAGAATTCTAATACATTAAAAAAACAACTAAACTCCCAGGAGCAAAGTGGAGGAGAAATGGAGCTGAAATCCACAGCCGCCCTGGTTATTTAGAACTGTTTGCTAGGCAAACAGCTCCCAAGAGCCAGGTCAAGGTCAACGAAGGTGGGGCTGGATGCCTGAGCTGCCTGCTGTGGCTTTTAAAAAAGCAGCAGCAGCAAGAAAAGTGGGGAACAGCAGAAATTTACCTGACACTAGAGCTGGCCCGCTGCTGCCCAGTAAGTAATGAGTGTTGTACAACAAGCAATACAAGACTTGGGCCTTTGGATTGCTGGCTACAGCAGTTAATCCAGAAACCAGTGACTGCTACTAGCCTTCCTGCAGCCCCAGGAATAGATCAGTGAGCCCGGGATCTATGAAAGCTGCAGATAGAGCTAGTGGAAGCTCTCTGTTTGCAAATGTACTGAAAGGGTTCAGTACTTGTTGCTGCTGGAAGAGGAGGGGTTGGTATCCCCTTCCAGTACACTCCTTTTGGAAAGGCCTGGTTGCTGCCCTGCCATAAAGGGTACTGGAGGGAAGACAAGGATAGCAGGGCCCTATAACTAATAAACAGGGTTAACAAAAGGTCAAAAAAAGGGCACTCTCCCTGGACCTAGGAGCCATCAGGACTTTAAAATTTTCCAACAGAGGAGGAGTCTGACTCAGAGACTGGCCAAGATCCCCTTGGGTTAGGGGGACCAGAAGCTACATATTGAACTTATAGACTTCAGTTTGCTAGGCAGAGGTCCAAACCCAGTTGTATAGGGGTTAAGCTGCCTATATACAGCAAAATAACTTTCTCCTGTACCAGAATACATTTTAAGGAAATTGGAAAGACTGTGTTTGTGGCTAGAAAAAAGAACTGGCCATAACGCACAGCCCTGACAGTGGCCTGCAGAAAACTGTGTAATAGACTTAGATGATAACTGCATCTCCATGGACACAGCTCCAAAGAGACAAGGACAATTTTGCCTTATGTAAGAAGGTGATTTCCCTAAGATGTTTATATAGCCCTACCATGTGTCATATATGGTAGCAGAAAATTTGTCTGCCTAAAGTAGCCACAGTCACCATATTGTACCTCATTATATTGATATATTAGATTAACCTTAATTCTCTTATAGATTTAAATGCAGTTGACAGAAGGGCAGGTGCCCAACTGGACAAAGAAGAATACCCATCAGGTTTGGTCTCCATTGAGAGACAGTTGGCAGCCTGTATACTGTCTTGAAGGCCTGTATGACTATGCCCATGTCAGGGGTGGCACAAACCTCAACTATAGGAAACTGTTTAGAACAGAGGGAAGTAGTGAAGTGGTGAGTACTAGCCCTTTGCTACAGGAATTACAGACCCTGTGAGGTCCTGTGACATATGAGACCCTATAAAGAAATAAAGCTCCCTTAGTCCGTTCTGAGAGAACAAGTCAAGTAAGGGGAGCCCTAATACAGGGACAGCTATAACTATCTATTTAAATATGGACACATTGCAAATTTCTTCTTGCCATTTAAAGACAGTTATATTACTCTGAAGAGTCCATAAAAAGGACTGACAAGGAAAATCAGAAGATCTTAAGGCAGGTCAGTAGCTTTTTCTCCTATGTAATTCCTCCGAAATTTGGCAATACTTAATTCATGGCAATACATTTCTTTGCATAAATTCAATAAGACTGGTTTTCAATAGTGGTTTTATTGACTGAAAACTTTGACTGGGTATCATATTTTAAAGAGTCCTGTCTGAGCTCTGAAGACTTGAAGCCAATAAGAGTGCCATGGAGAAAGCCTGGTATTCTTGCTTGGTAGCCCTAAAAATAGCTGGCGCTGGAGCATCAGGCCCATGCCCCAAAAGTATCCATCATATTGCAATGTAATTAAAAATATGTGCATATCTCCCTAGGAATTATTGGATATTTATGGTTATTTTATGCCTAAATCTATTTCCTTTTCTAAAATGAAGAAAGAAGTTGATATTGGCAAACATATTGTGAGGATATGATCTCATGTATTTTGGTTAATATTAATTTTTAATATATTATAATAACAGAAAATATGGAAAATTCAGAAAATACATTTAAAGAGAATGAATTCATTAGTATTATTTCCAATGTTTTTCCAAAGTTGAAATCAATTTCTTAATATTCTATTATAGAAAATGAATTACTGTTAATTAATGAGACTTCAGTTACTCTAGCATTAATTTATTTCTTTTTTCTTCTTAAAAGGTTTATAAAGGTAGATTTGTTTAATACCTATCTTTTAACTGAATAAAGTTTAGTTCATTGAAGTCAACTAAATATTTTGTCAATTATTAAAATACTAAATTATAAAGTCTAATTTAAATGCAAATCTTTTCTCTTTTTTTGAAAATATATTTAAAACACCTACATAAGTGCTATCAATGGAAGTTATTATTTTTAAATAGTACTATGCAATATGTCATTCATAAAAAGAAGACAGGTGAAATACTGTTTATCATAAGGACAACACTCACATACACACCATCCAGATTAAAAATGAAATTTGCACATACTATTATCCTGTGACCACAAAAAAAGAAACAACTATTCTGGATCCTATGTAGACCATTCTTTTTCTTTATAAAAACACTCATATAAACACACACACCATTGAATGCACATTAGTGACAACTATAGGAATTCTTAAAATAAAATAAAAATATTGCTTAGTTTCAGTTGATTTTAAAAACTGGCTATCATGTTATATGTACTTTTAGGGATTTACTTCTTTGACTGAATATTATATTGCTAGGACTGACCCAATTCTTTTGAATGCTGTTTAATCTTCAATTATAGAAGTACTAGAGGCCCGGTGCACAAAAATTTGTGCACTCGGGGCGGGGGGGGGAGGGGCCCCCAGC
>NW_005366108.1:430163-475662 GCF_000412655.1 Myotis brandtii | reverse complement strand
CTGCCCCCTGGTGGTCAGTGTGTGTCATAGTGACCAGTCATTCCCAGTCGTTCTGCTGTTAGGGTCAATTTGCATATTACCCTTTTATTATATAGGATAGCAACCATAGAAGTAACACATCAGGATTTTTTCCTTAAAAATTGTCATTTTTAGATATAATTTACATATCACATCGTTCACTATTTTTAGCATAAAATTCTACAAGTTTTGAAATGCACTCACAGTTATGTGCCCACCACCACAATCTATAATAATAAATCATAATATGCTAATTAGACCAGACAGCCAAACGACCTTCCAGACATCCTTCCGGACATCCTTCCAGACAGCCTTTCAGAGGAAGCCAGGGCTGCAAGGACCAAGGCAAGCTGCCGCAGATGCGAGGACCGAGCCCCTTGTATGAATTTCGTGCATTGGGCCTCTAGTCAAGATATAAAATAGTTCAGGCACTCCAAAACTGCCATGTGGCCAACCTACTCCTCAACCTCCCCACCCCCAAGCCTCTGCCAATGCCAGTGTTTTCTGTTCCTATAGTTTTCATTCTCCACAATGTGATATCAATGGAGTTATATTATTTATAGACTTTAGAGTCTGGATATATTCAAATAGCATAATATATTTGCGAATTACCTCTGGTTTATATTTTTAATAAGCTTATTCTATTTAATATACAGGGCTGAGCAAAAGCAGGTTTAGAGTTGTTCATATGCAAAAATATATAATATAAAAATAGTGTTTTGTGTACTCATAACTGTAAGCCTACTTTTGCCATCCCCTGTATTTTCGTTTTGTGTATTGTCTACTATCTAGACATTAAATCTTATATATTGACTTACCAGTAGAATGACATTTGTATAGTTGACAGTTTTAGATGAATACAAATAAATCCATTATGGACATTCATTGCTGGGTTTCATGTAAACATGTTTTCATTTCACTGGGTAAAATTTAAAAGCCGTGAAGTGGGATTACTGGAACATTTTGTAAGCATATGCTTTTCAAAATGACTATACCATTTTCCATTGCCACCATCTATATAGCAGCTCCAGACTTTTTCATCCTAGCTAACACCTGATATTGTTGGGGTTGTTTTCACCTCTTAATGTTTCTGTTGGTTTATTTTCCCATTTCCATAAATATGTATTGACATAACATTGTGTTTTTAATTTGCATTTATTTTTGACTAATGAAAGTGAGAATCTATTGTGAGCTTTTCTATTTTCTAATTCATACCTTATGTATAATAGACACTAAAAATATTTTGAAAAAATTATTCTAACACTTTTGTATAAATTTATTCTCAATTTTTTTCTATCATAAAAAATTAGATCATTTTTTTCCCATAAAAATAAGTACTTTTTACAGTTTTGTACTAAAATTAGTAACAAAAGAGAGCCAGTAATCTATTGTAGTGAAGGTTGTAATATTAAACCTCACCCAGGTATTATTCTAATGATACAATACTAGATATATTAGTAAACAATTTCAAGTTGAAAAATTATTTATGAAAGAAACAATTAATTCATAGGCCAGAGTAAAATACTCCAAATAATAAAAAAATATCTGAATATATACTGGAAGCTTAGGAAACGTCCTCAAAATGAAGTTTATGCTTGTTGAACTATGCTGATATGGAGAGCACTGGCAAATATGGAATCTGTTTGTTTGAAACATTTTGCTATGGGAATGTCAGTATCTAGAATTAATCACTATTTCACAACCATAGCTACAGCTGAAAATTTCAAGTTTTTCAGGTAAAGAAGCCCTATCATCTAATTGCATTAGAATAATAGTTAAATGCTAAAAGTTCTGCTAGTGTGAGTTTGACCTACATTAACCAAGCAATCTAATCAGTTAGAGAAACTTAATCAGTGAATCTAATCAGCAAAGAACTAGGACTATGATTCCAGACACTAGACTATTTTTACGAGGAAAATGAAGTAGTATTTTTTAAGTGGCAAAAGTTTTAAAAATATTTTAATCAATTTTTCATCTAGTACCTGTCCCATTCTCTAGAGAGCTCCACATTCATCATGTTGGATTCTGCTTTTTTATACATTTAAAAAGCAAATACTTTGTTTTTGCATTACTCATGTTACATATACAATATCAACCTGGTAAGTTTGGAGTAAAAATTATAATTGTAGAAATAAAGTGGTATTTGAATTGATTTTTTCTTGAAATATGTACCTCCTCAACCACATTGCATAAATTAATTGATGTAACTGAATCACAAAAGTTTTGCTTCATTCCCCTCAATTTAATTCAGTTGTAGCAAAAAAAAAAAAATACCTCTCTTGATAATAAATGATGAATGCTTTGAAAGTATATAGATAGATTAGTATTTAACAATGTAGAAAGCTTACGGTTTTTAAATGAAAGTAAACCAGTATTTAACTTTCTATATTGCCAGGAAAATTATGTGTGTGTAATCATGCTTAAATACAAAGATTAGCCATATTTTCTTTTTTTATCTTTAATTTCTTTATTGGTTAAGGTATTACAAATGTGTCCTCATCCTCCCATTAACACCCAACGAGAAAATTCCAATATAACAGCCAGTAATCCCAACTAATTCCAGCAACAGATCCCTGGAGATGAATGCAAACTACAAACAATAACTAATATCAAGCGAGGTGAGGGAAAACAGAAGCAAAAAAAATAACCGGTAAAAACCCAACAGAAAAATAAAAATAAAAAGCAAAACAATCTCACAAACAAGCATAAAAAAAACAATATATTCAACAATCAACAAACAACAACAAAATGACAGAGATGAAAAAACTTTGGATTGTGACGAAAGAGAAGAGAGGGGTGTATATGGATTTAGAGCAGGATATTGGTAATTAGATATATAAGTAGGGTGAAATTTTAACAGGGGGTAGAAATAAGGAATAGGGAAAATCTAAAGCAGTGATAGGGTAAGAGAAACAGGACAACAAAAGGGGAAAAGTGAGTAAGAGAGTTTTGGCATAAAGGTAAAGGTGAGGTAGAGTAAAAGGATGCTAAAGGAAAAATGAAAATAGAATGTAGAACACTAATCCCAAAATATTCACATTAACAAGACATGACCCAAAGGGAACAAAACATGAATGTACTCACAGCATCGATAACCCCAATATGAGCAACCACTTGAGAAAAGATAATTAGGGGAGAGAAGAGAGAGCACAAATGATATCTAAGAGAAAGAAAAAAAGATAGGAGAGAAAAGAAAAAGGAGAATATATATTTATGGAGAAAACACTACAGAGCCAATAGATAAACCAAACAAATACAAACACCAAACACTCAGTAAAGAGGGTGGGGGCAGAATTTGTAGAGGCTGAGCTGATATACAAGAAATAAGGTTAAGAATTGGATAAATATTGGGAGGACCTCAATTCTGTATAGAGGAAGTAGGAAAGGGATGAGTGGATAACAAGAGAAAGAAGGGGAATAAAATAATATATTTACAAAAAAATGACTTAAAAATGGTATAAAAATAGAAAATAGCAAGTAAAAATAAAATGAAATCGAATGATGAAAAAATAATGTGAAAAGAAGTAGAAAATAAATCAACAAACAAAAAAGGAAAACAAAGAAAAAAGCAAAAAAGAGCAACAAACAAAAAAAGGAAACAAAGAAAAAAACAAAAAAAATAAAAAATAATTTAAAAAAGCTAATAAAATAATAATATAAAAATAAAAATGGAAAATTGAAATGTCAATCCTTTGGCTGACTTAAGATCCCAGTTTTCTGGAATGTCTGTGATTTTTTTTTCTCTAGCCATATTTTCTTAAATACAAGATAATTACCTCTTTTTTCCATATTTATCAAAGATATTAAAATTTATATGCAGCCACACTCTTGTTAACTCATAAGACAATGAATCCTATATAGTGAATGGGCTCAGTATAGAAAATAAAAAATATGTAATGGAGTGATATATATGGCAATCCCACAACCAAAACAGATTTTCTTAGAATTATATCATTTTATATTGTCTACTGTTTAGTTCATTTTTCCTCTTTATCTTCTAAGGGCAGGTCCTACATTACAAAATTGAGATTTAAAAGTGGGTTTTATTATCCACTGTGGTTTGAAACATGATTGGTGCAGTAACTTGTATATTATTTATTGAAATCAGAGATCACAACTATTGAATCCAAAATATATATAAATGGAGGGAAGCTTTTGAAAGCCTATAAGCAGCAAATAGAAAGGAGACACATTGTTTGTCTAGTTTCTATAAACTGACACTTAATAAAGTACTCTTGTGGGTGTCAATATACGACAAAATCCTTCCTGCCAACTGTATCTTTAAGTCATAAATCTTCTGACACATTTTGCCAGAAAGATCTATTTAGTATTTAGTATGGAGCTACATCAACAAACACTAAATTCCTGGGAGAATAAAGTCACATTAAAAATGATGTACAAGTTTGTGTCTTAATGGAATCTTGAGAGAAAATTATTTTTCTCATTTTGCAATTACATAACTATAGTTGTTTACATGTTCACACATAATACTGACAAATTTAAGAGGTATTTTAAGGCATATCTGATTACAAAACTCTGTGGCTTTTGTAATGTGCTGCAATGTCATTTTGGCCCTTCAAGTATAGTGATGGAAGAGGGAACTTTTTTTGAAACTTGAAGCATGGAGTTGAATGGTATAATGATTAATATCAACGTTATGAATCCACATTGCCAGTGTATACTGGGTTTCTCCAAAGAAACAGAACCAATAGATAATATATTTATTAAAAAAATGGGTCACATGACTGTGAAGGCTGAGAAGTACCACCAAATACCATCTACAAGTTGGAAACTCAGGGAAGCTGGTGGTGTAATTTCAATCTGAGTCCAAAAGCCTCAGAAATATTTATTCAATAAAATCTACTTCAATTTGATAGGAACCAAAAGAGTCTGTGCTATTTGAACAGAGACATGCCCACTCCTTCCTCCCCACTAAGTGAGACAGGAATACCAGAGCACATTGGTGCACCAAAAAATATGAGGTTCCATCTCTCCTCTAGTTACTACTCAAAGGGCTATCCCCCCAATACATGTGGAATGTCAGCAATGATCATGCTGGCAACACCTATCTGTTGCTGAGGCTATATTTGTGAATAATAAGGAATATTGTGGAAATACCTGAAATAGGTATTAGAAAAATAGTAAATAATTAAAAAAAACTGGTTCTTTTGAAAAAAATTTAAAGAATCAAAACCCTTTTAACTAGATTATTCAAGAAAAAAGAGATAAGACGTAAATTATTGGAAAGAGTAATGAAAAAAGGGTCATTACTACTGACTTTGAAGAAATAAAAAAGGTATAAAGCAATAGTATTAATAATTATATGTAAAAAATTAGGTAACAGATGAAATGGACACACTTCTAAAAAGATTCAAACAATTTGAAATTAACTCAATTAGAAATAGACAATCTGAATAAACCTAAAACAATCATTAAGTGATAGACTTAATAATCTAAAACAACCCACATAGGAAAGCCCAGTCCTACTACCATCACTACTGAATTAAACCAAATATTTAAACTATAATTAATACCAATTCTTTACCAACTCTTCAAAAATTATAATAGTAGGGAACATTTCCCAAGTCATTGTATGAGGCCAGTATCACCCTGATACAAAAACCCAATAAACACATCACACACACACAAAAACTGCATACAAATAACTCTTATGAATATGGAAGCAAAAATACTCAAAAAATATTATCAAATGCAATCTAGCAATCTACACTAATAAAAGAGAAAGATGCAAATTGACCGTGCCTTTGCAAGACCCACCAGCCAAGCAGGAGTGAGTATGCAAATTAACCCAACAAATATGGCAGGTTAATTTGCATATGCAGGTTCAGAGTGGCCAGGGGTGGGGCGGGATGCTTGTGTCATCACCATGGCGATGATGCAGGCGTCGCCCCAGCCGTTCTGGGCCTCTGAGCAGCGTGGGAAGGAGTAAAGGCGGCTCCGGGCTGAGCGAAGGCAGTGCCAACAGCCAGGGGAAGGAAGGCCCATTCTTGCATGAATCTTTGTGCATTGGGTTTCTAGTATATAAATAATTATACACTATGATTAAGTAGAATTTTTTTCCAGGAATACAAGTTTAGTCAACATACAAAACAGAATCATTTAATATAACATATCAATAGAGCAAAAACAAAAAACACATGATCTCAATAGATACATAAAAAGCATATGACAGAATTTAATGCAACTTCAAATAAAAACATTCAACAAACTGGGAATAAAAGAGAATTTCCTCAACTTCATAAAGGACATCTATAAAATACACATAATTAATATAATGTTAATGGTGAAAAAGTACATGCTTTCCTGCTAATATTAGGAACAAGATAATGATGTCTGCTCATATAGCTTCTACTCAGCATTTACTGGAAGGTCTACCAAGGAAAAAAAATTAAGAAAAATATATATACAAAGTAGGTTGAGAAAAATTTAAAAAAGAGAAAGCTGTCTTTACTTGCAGATGACATAATCTTGTATGTAAAATTTTTAATCTACTAAAAAACTATTAGGACTAATAAATAAATTCAACAAGACATATTAGAACTAAAGGTATTAGAACTATATGTTAGAATTAATATATACATTCAGTATAATGCAAATATATATAAATTGTATTTCTAAACATTGCAATGAATGTTCTAAAATAAAATTAAGAGAATATTTCCGTTTATAATAGCAACAAACATAAAGTACTTAGGAATATAAATGCAAAACTCACTATGAACATTACAAAACACTGTTGAACAAAATCAAAAATCTAAATTAGTGGAAAATATCATGATCATTTATTAGAAGAGTTAATGTTGTTAAGATGGCTATATTTAGCAAACTGATCCACACATTCAAACTCTATCAGCATCCCAGCTGACTTCTTTGTAAAAACTAACAATTTAACTTTAAATTTATATAAAATTGTAAGTAACCCAGAATTACAAAAACAATTTTAAAAAAGAAGACTAAATGAAAACCTCATTTGAGAACTTACTAAAAAACAAAAATAATTAAGGCAGTATGGTACAGGTGTAAGGATAGATATATAGATCAATAGAATAAAACTGAGAATCCAGAAATAAGCAATGCATCCATAATCCACTGGGTGCCACTGATAAAGGTGACCTTGGGGAAAGAATAGTTGATCATTTTAATTTTTTTATTTTTTTTTAATTGTTTTATTTGCTTAAAGTATTACAAAGGGTATTACATATGTCTCCTTTTTTCCCCCGCCCTTGAAAATCCCCTGGCCTCCCCTACCCCCAAGTATCTTATGTCCATTGGTTATGCTTATATGCATGCATATAAGTCCTTCTGTTGATCTCTTACCGCCCCCCCTTCTGCCCCCTACCCTCCCTGGCCTTCCCGCTGCAGTTTGACAATCTGTTTGAGGCAGCTCTGCCTCTGTATCTATTATTGTTCAAAAGTTTATAATGGTCTCTATTATCCATGAATGTGTGAGATCATGTGGTATTTTTCCTTCATTGACTGGCTTATTTCACTTAGCATAATGCTCTCCAGTTCCATCCATGCTGTTGCAAATGGTAAGAGTTCCTTCTTTTTTACAGCAGCATAGTATTCCATCGTGTAGATGTACCACAGTTTTCTAATCCATTCATCTACTGATGGGCACTTAGGCTGTTTCCAAATCTTAGCTATGGTGAATTGTGCTGCTATGAACATAGGGGTGCATATATCCTTTCTGATTGGTGTTTTTGGTTTCTTGGGATATATTCCTAGAAGTGGGATCACAGGGTCAAATGGGAGTTCCATTTTTAGTTTTTTGAGGAAACTCCATACTGTCTTCCATAGTGGCTGCACCAGTCTGCATTCCCACCAGCAGTGCACAAGTGTTCCTTTTTCTCCACATCCTCTCCAGCACTTGTCGTTTGTTGATTTGTTGATGATAGCCATTCTGACAGGTGTGAGATGGTACCTCATTGTTGTTTTGATTTGCATCTCTCGGATGATTAGTGACTTTGAGCATGTTTTCATATGTCTCTTGGCTTTCTGAATGTCCTCTTTTGAAAGGTGTCTATTTAGATCCTTTGCCCATTTTTTGATTGGATTGTTTATCTTCTTTTTGTTAAGTTGTATGAGTTCCCTATAAATTTTGGAGATTAGGCCCTTATCAGATATGACGTTGGCAAATATGTTTTCCCACGCAGTGGGTTTTCTTGTTGTTTTGTTGATGGTTTCTTTTGCTGTGCAGAAGCTTTTTATTTTGATGTAGTCCCATTTGTTCATTTTCTCTTTAGTTTCAACTGCCCTAGGAGCTGTATCAGTGAAGAAATTGCTTTGGCATATGTCTGAGATTTTGTTGCCTTTGGATTCTTCTAGTATTTTTATGGTTTCCGGTCGTATATTTAAGTCCTTTATCCATTTTGAGTTTATTTTTGTGTATGGTGTAAGTTGGTGGTCTAGTTTCATTTTCTTGCATGTATCTGTCCAATTTTCCCAACACCATTTATTGAAGAGACTACCTTGGCTCCATTGTATGTTCTTGCCTCCTTTGTCAAATATTAATTGAGCATATTGGTTCGGGCTGATTTCTGGGGTCTCTATTCTATTCCATTGATCTATATGTCTGTTCTTGTGCCAGTACCAGGCAGTTTTGAGAACAGTGGCTTTGTAATACAGCTTGATATCTGGTATTGAGATCCCACCTACTTTGTTCTTTCTCAGGATCGCTGCAGCTATTCGGGGTCTTTTTTTATTCCAGATGAATTTTTGGAGAGTTCGTTCTAGATCTGTGAAGTATGCCGCTGGTATTTTAATGGGAAGTGCATTGAATTTATAGATTGCTTTGTGGGAAACAGCTCCAGGAAACAGCTCAGGGAGGGCGCAGTCCTTGGCAAAGTGACCCAGGACTCAGTGGGTCCATGCTCCCAGGACCGGTTCCTACCTCAGTCCTTGCCCTTACCGAAACAGCTCCGGGAAACAGCTCAGGGAAGGCATAGCCGTTGCCAAGACAACCCCTGCATAACTGACATCCTTCTGGTTGGTTGAGCCTAGGTCGTGATGTTACACCCAGTGTTTTTCTATAAATAGATGGTTGAATCTTAAAAACTATCTATCTATATATATATAAAGTGCTGCGGTCCTTAAGGACCGAAGGCTGAACCTAACACTGGAAGTTAGTGCTGGGTTTCCCTGGTGACCCAGCACTGACTGCTGAGGGGACTGCAGATTAGGCCAGAGAGAGGCCTGCAGAGAGAGAGGAAGGGTCTGATCTGAAGCTTCAGTAGCAGCTGTTGATCAGCCATTGCCTCTCTCTTTCTCTCAGGCTTCACCAGCAGCCACAGCGCTGTTTCTCTCTGGGCCTCCACAGGGCTGCTGATCAACCCTGCCTCTTTGATCAGGCCCAGAGATAGGCCCAGAGACACTGACTGGCATAGAAACCAATCAATCAGAACCAAATATGGGTGAAGTACAAAAACAGAACCTAAGATGGGGGCTGAGGAGAGGTTTTAAGGGCAACAGCTGTTTGGTGTAAGGTGTAAGAAAGTGGTTCAATTTTTTAATGACCGCTTTGGCAGTATAGTGCATATGGCTGGCTATCAGTCCAGATATAGGGATTATGTGGTTTTGTCTGCCAAGAGCATCTCCTGCTGAAAAAGGCTTTTCTCTCCCATTTAAGAAATCCTATCCAAAAAATCTATCTATACTAATAAAAGGGTAATATGCTAATTAGACCAAGTCAACCAGGCCATCTTCTGGATGTCCGACTTCCTTCCGGACAAAGCCATGGTGGTGGCGGCCGAGTCAAAGGCTCTTAGGGGTGATCAGGCCAGCAGGGGAGGGCAGTTGAGGGTGAGATCAGACTGGCAGGAGAGGGTAGTTGGGGGCAACTATGCCTGCAGGGGAGGGTACTTGTAGGCGAGATCAAGCCTGCAGGGGAGGGCATTTAGGAGCAAGATCATGCTGGCAGGGGAGGGCAGTTAGGGGCGTTGAGACTGGCAGGGGAGGGCGATTAGGGGAAAGATCAGGCTGGCAGGCAGAGGAGTTAGGGGCAATCAGGCAGGCAGGCAGGTGAGTGGTTAGAAGGCAGTGGTCCCAGATTGTGGTCAGACAAGGGGTCCCAGATTGTAGAGGGTGCAGGCTGGGCTGGGGCCGCCCCCCCCCCCCCCCCGTGAACAAATTTTGTGCACCAGGCCACTAGTACTAAATAACAGAAACTAGTCACAAAAAAACCACATATTATATGGTTTCATTTATATAAAATATCTATCTATCTATCTATCTATCTAAAAGGCTAAACAACCAGCTGACCAATTGACCCACCAGTAGCTATGACATGCACTGACCACCAGCAGGTGGACGCTCAGCGCAGGAGCTGCCAAGTGACAGCAACTTTGCAGAGTGCCCTCTCGCACTCCGGGACCCCTCAGGAGATGTCAGACTGGTGGTTTAGGCCTGATCCCCGCAGGCCAGTCAGAGGGACCCCACCTGCAGGAGGGACCCTGCTCATTCTGCAGATGCCACCCCAGGTGTGGCCAGCATGGGAGGGAGCACAAGAGGTTGGCTCCAGGGTGTGTCCGGCCCGTCTTGCCCAGTCCTGGCCCGCCAGCAACCTTCTAATTAATTACCTTTCAATGTGCACAAATCTGTGCACTGGGCGGGCCTCTAGTTATAAATAATGCCGCAATGAACACATGGATGTATATTTCTTTTGATTTGGTATTTTTTTGTTTCTTTGGATAAATAACCAGGATTGGAATTGCTGGGTTCTTCTTAGTTTCTTGTTATAGAGCTTTTGTTTTAAAATATATTTTGTATGGTATAAGTATTGCTACTCCAGCTTTTTTGTTACTTGTTTGTTTTTATTTTCATAAAATATCTTTTTCCATCCCTCTACTTTCAGTCTGAAGTGAGTATCTGGTAAATAGCATATGTAAGGATCTTGTTTTGTTATCCATTCAGTCTCCACATGTCCTTTGATTGGAACATTTAATCCATTTACATTTAAATAATTGTTACTAGATATTTATTTATTGCAATTTCTTTTCATATTTTGATCTTCTTCTTAAAGAAGGCCCTTTAACACTTCTGGTTTTGTAGTGATAAACTCCTCTAGCTTTTTCTTGTTTAGGAAGCTCTTTATCTGTCTTTTCATTCTAAATGATAGCTTTGCTGGGTAGTTCACTGTTTTTCATTACTTTGGATATTTCATGGCAATCCCTTATGGCCTGAAATGTTTCTATTGAGAAATCAGCTGAAGTCTTATGGGAGCTCCCTTGAAGGTGACTAACTGTCTTTTGCTGCTTTTAATATCATCTTTTTGGCTTTAACCTTTGGCATTTTAATTATGATGTGTCTTGGTGTTGGCCTCTTTGGGTTCATCTTATTTGGGTCTCCCTGCACTTCGTGGACTTGTATGTCTATTTCCTTCGCCAGGTTAGGAAGGTTTTCCATCATTCTTTTTTTCAGATAGATTTTCAATTCCTTGTTCTCTCTCTTTTCCTTTTGGCAACCCCAGGATGCGAATGTGGGTATGCTGGAAGTTGTCCCAGAAGCTCCTTATACAACTCCCTTTTGGGGGGGATTCTTATTTTGTGTGTTTTTTCTTGTTATTGTTGTTGTCGTTCTAATTGGGTGTTTTCTGGTTCCTTATCTTTCAAACCTTTGATTTGATCCTCTGCTTCATCTACTTCACTGTTGACCCTCTAGTATATTCTTCATTTTAGTTAATGTATTTTTCATTTCTGACTGGCTTTGTAAATGTTTTCTATGTCCATTTTTAAAAGTTCATGTTTATTGCTGAAAGTATTACAGATGTTCCTTTATTTCCCCCATTGACCTCCTCTACCTCACACCCTCCACCCTCCAAAGTTCATTTTTATATTTTTTTATCTCTTTGTTGAAGTTCTCATTAAGTTCATTTACTCTTCCCCTAAGTTCATTGTACATTCTTATAGCCAGTGCTTTGAACTCTGCATCTGATAGATTGCTTGTCCACATTTAGTTCTTTTTCTGGAGTTTTGTTCCATTCTTTAATTGAGACATGTCTCTTTGTTTCCTCATTTTGGCTGCCTCCCTGTGTTTGTTTCTATGTATTAGGTAGAGGTACTATGTCTCCCGGGCTTGGTAGAGTGTCCTTATGCAGTAGGTGTCCTATAAAGTTCAATGGCACAGCCTCCCAAATCAGCTGACTGGGCACTCCAGGTGTGCCCACCATGTGGGTTCTGTGCACTTTTTTATTGCAGTTGGTCCTTGATTGCTGTTGACACATCAGTGGGAGGGTTTTATACCCAGGCTGATCGACTGCAAGATTTACTGCAACCACCGCAGAGGACCTGCTGTGCAAAGCTGAGCCCACAGAAAAGGACTTACTTCAGTGGTCTCTTGGTACCTGCTGACTCTAGCCCTTGTAGATGTTGTTTGTGGAGGTGGCTAGATGATGCTTTGATGTGGTCTGAGGCTGTCCATAAAGTGTGCAGACTCTGGAGTCTCCAGCATTGTGTAAATCAAGGTTAGCTGCCACCTGTGCCATGTCTGAGGGCACCTCCCATGATCTACAAAGTGATTTGCAAATGGCTTTTTACTTGTGCTGGGCTTAGAAGTTATTAGGCAAGGCCAAGCTGCAAACCAAGGCCAGCCATTGCTAATGCCAGACTTAGGGTCTTTTAGTTAGAGGTACAAGGCATGCAAAGGCCAGATGCTGCTTGTTTGAGAGATTTTAGGAAAGCTCAAAGCATTAGCCAAGACAGGCCATTTATGTGAAAAAGTCACTGGAAATGGCTTGGGTTTGCCAGGAAGTTGGGTAGGACAGTATCACAGGGAATAACCAGGGTTGGGAAAACTCTTTTTGCTAGGATGATGGAGACTCCAATATGCTGCCTGCCTACCAGCTCTGTACAGGGAGGACCCAGAAAAAGAACAATGGCCTCGCCAGCACTTCTGTCTTGGAGAAAGCTGCTCCTCTAAGTGGCCCTGATGCTAAACAGTTAAGTTCCTCCATATATGTCCTTGGTGCTTTTTGAGGTGCTGCTCCAGTGCTCAAGTTCAGAGCAACTGAGTCAGAGTACACACATGTGTGGACCCTTTAATAATGCCTGGGATGCCAGTAGCCTCCATCTCACTCAGCCACAATCCCCACTGGTCTTTACAACCAGAAATTGTGGGGACTTCTCTTCGAGGCACTGAAATTGAAGGCTGGGGTTTCTGTTTGGGGTTAAGTCCCCTTGCTACCTAGGGGGTATCTCCACAACTGAGATATCCAACCCAATTTTATCTGCCACGGGTGGGTGTGGGACCAGCACTTTCTGTGTCTCTTCCCTTCTTACCAGTCTCCATGTATCTTCTTTATATCCTTAGTTGTAGGAATTTTGGTCAGCTAGATTTCAGGCAGTTTGGAATGATGGTTATTCTGTAGTTTAGTTGTAATATTGATGTTATTGTGGGTCGATTTGAGTACTGAATTTACTTACACCACTATCTTAATGGAAATATCCTTAAAAACGCTTTTTAAACTAAATTATGTACGCAGTAAAACATCGTGTCTATTATTCTATCCTTAACCACTACATTGATTAAAATGAATCGATACCTTTGTCATTTCTGTAGTATCTGAATGAATTACAACTTTTGACTACATTTATATTATTGAAAAGCATATATTTTCTAAATCCAGCAAATAGACTTAGCATTAAATATATAACTTTTAAAATTGTTATCTATTCCTACCTCAACAAATGATTATAATTAGAATAAATAAAACATATATATTGCTGAGTTATGAGAGTTGCTAAAAATTATTTGAGAAATTCCTGTTTAATAAGAACCACAAAATAAGACATTACTATGTATCCCACTTTTTCTCTCAATTAATGTAAAATATAATTAAATGAATATAATCAGGTACTCTAGAAAAAGTAGAGGTATTCGGGTTCTATGTTGAATTGATGTTCAAATGTGTAAAACTTATTTATTCAAAATTTATTTATTTACAACATTTTTACTGTATGATTTTTGGATATTTAAGGGATAAAAATAAAGAACTTTTATTTATTAACCCAGTAGCAATAAGCATCCATAGTGTTCAAATCAACAGGAACGATGCTATCAAACTTGTCAAACTCTATGGTTAATGAATTAAAGACCTACATCTGAGCATCAGTGACTGCTAATATCATAACAAAGAAAGATAGCCATTATATATTGCCAGATAAAAAAGTAAAACACCACCAATGGTCTTGTCAAGTGAATCAAATCTATGTCTGCTCAGGCTTCTGAATTTAGCTTCCAATTTTAATGAAAGATTGAGGCCAGAGGAACATGCAGAACTCCACAATGAGTTTTTGATCTGTAAATTCTAGACTGTGGGATTTACTACACATTAAATGAGCTTTGTTTGTCAATATTAAATTATTTCCTGCATAGGTTAATTCTGTGACAGCCTTTGGTTCATATTACAAAAAGACCTACTGATCTTCAAAGCCCAATAATTCCTCTTATATACTCCACTTTGTAAGAGATATTCAAAAAATAACCTTCCAGAAGACAGCCAGAGTTCTGTTGCAAAGTTCTTCCTGGGCCACACTGAATTCTCCCCTCAATCTCAGGATTTCTTTGATTTCAGAATGCATTACTGAAATCATGTTTGTGATAGATGTTACTATAATGTGGGTGGAAGAAGTACAATCATATATATAGCATCATATTAGTTAAAATGCCAGGGAATTCAGGATAAGAGGTTCATGGTCAAAGGATATATATCCCTGTTTCTTTTGTGTTGTCTGCTAAAGCATTAGTCTAGAGAATGTGGATCAAAATAAAGGTTTACATTGTTTTGCAGACACAGAATTGTTGAAAACATCTTGCCTAGATATACATTTCCATGGGGCTTTCTTGTGTTGTGTGTTTTTTCCCCCAAAAGAAACTAGTAAAAGCCATGCAGTTGGAACCCTTCTGATATCTCAGGCAGGGAATGAGCACTTCACAAGCCAAAAGTATTCTTTCATATCATATGCATTTGATTCTGACAATAATTCAGACTCCTTTATACAATTTTCTAACCAAGAAAAGCCTCTTTTTTATAGTTAAAGCTTTCTGATCTCTAAATTATGCAACAAGAGTGTCAATCTTTAAAACTTTGTATACATTTCACCCCCTTTATAATAGACCTGTCCCAATTAGATAATGCTATAGTTGAACACAAACAAAAGATTTATATGACCAATTAATCTTCAAAAGCTTTTTAAAAAGCCAGTAATCACATAAAAAGGTCTACGATGGGAAGCAAACTGTTGTGAAAGCTAAATATTTTCTTTTTTTGGAGAGGAAAAAAGCTTTAAAAATTAGTTATACACAAACACAAAGAAACATAAAGAACCAGTAGCCTTAATTTTTCAACTTTAGTCACTGGTCAAATGGAAACACAAACAACAATTTGCTGTGTTTCAAACCAAATTCAACAATCAGCTGCATCAGCTTTGGTATGAATGATCAGGTAGAGAAGACAAATCTCCTTAAGGTGTTCCTTGAAACCAGAACTGATTTCTATTCAAGTGACCTTTTTTAAAGTGAAGACTTTTCTTTTTAGTGATCCAAATTCACAGAATGTGCAAACAACACAAACCTTAAGAGTTTTATTCAGTAATCAGATCATATATAATTAATGATTTAATATGTAATATGAGCAGTTTGTCATCCTTGCAATAGAGATCAGCGGTCTATTTTCAAAATCATATTCTCATGATCTATTGTCAAAGAGAATGGTTTCTAAAAGTCAAGAGATAACAGAATCCTTGACAGGAGAAAACACAAGGGATAGATAGAAAGATACAACCAGTGTTGTTTGTCACTTGAAAACGATCATTTAGTAAGATAACATAAGCAAAACCAGTCTCCCCATGTTGCCACTAAAAATAAAACAAAATGATTTTCATTTACAAAATGGAATCAGACTTGGCTGAGAAACACAACAGTTAGAAATACTCAACAAGAATAAGTTAATCTAAAATAATAAAAGACAAACATGCAAATTGGCTGTACCTTCACTATGCCTTAAGGCACGCCCACCAGCCAATCAGAGTGACTATATGCAAATTAACCCAACCAAGATGGCAGCCGGTAGCCACGGAGCTGGAGCAAGCTGGTGGCTTGGATGCCCCAAATGATGGAGGAAGCCAAGCTTCCCATGTCTGGCTCTGAGCTCCACTCAAAGCAACACAATTTCAATTACAGAAGGTAAATAAACCCCAGATACCTGCTTTCAGCCGGCTGTGGACACAGAGCTGGAGAGAGCAGGAGACTTCCCTCCTGCCCACCCTGGCCGGCTCTGAGCTCCACTCAAGGCTACAAAGTTTCAATTATAGAAGGTAAATAAATCCCAGAAAAAAAAGAAAAAAAAGAGAGGCTGCGAGCTTCCGTCACCGGGGGGCTTGGCCAACCTGAAAACGGCCCTCAGCCTCTCACCCAGACTGGCCAGGCACCCCAGTGGGGACCCCCAAGGGGGTGTGGCCAGCCTGAAAACAGCCATCAGCCCCTCACTGAGGCTTGCAAGGCACCCCAGTGGGGACCCCCACCCTGAAGGGGGTGTGCCTAGCCTGCAAACACCCATCAGCCCCTGACCCAGGCTGGCCAGGCACCCCAGTGGTACCCCCACCTTGATTCTGGACACCCTTCAGGGCAAACCAGCTGGCCCCCACCCATGCACCAGGTCTCTATCCTATATAATAAAAGGGTAATATGCAAATTGACCCTAACAGCAGAACGACTGGGAATGACTGGTCACTATGACACACATTGACCACCAGGGGCAGACGCTCAATGCAGGAGCTGCCCCCTGGTGGTCAGTGCACTCCCACAGGGGGAGCTCTGCTCAGCCACAAGCCAGGCTGTCAGCTGCTGGTACAGTGGTGGTGGTGGGAGCCTCTCCCGCCTCCTCAGCAACACTAAGGATGTCCGACAACAGCTTAGGCCTGCTCCCCGCTGGCAAGTGGACATCCCCCGAGGGCTGCCGGGTTGCCAGATGGATGTCTGACTGCCAGCTTAGGCCTGATACCCCAAGGGGTCCCAGACTGCAATAGGGCATAGGCTGGGCTGAGGGACCCCCTAGTGCACAAATTTTTGTGCACCGGGCCTCTAGTAAATTAATAAATTATCATCATTTGTTGGTTAAATTTGTCACTGGAGCCAAGAAAAGTGAGTCTGCCGAAACCGGTTTGGCTCAGTGGATAGAGCGTCGGCCTGTGGACTGAAAGGTCCCGGGTTCGATTCCGGGCAAGGGCATGTACCTGGGTTGCAGGCACATCCCCAGTGGGGGGTGTGCAGGAGGCGGCTGATCGATGTTTCTCTCTCATCGATGTTTCTGGCTCTCTATCTCTCTTCCTTCCTCTCTGTAAAAAATCAATAAAATATATTTTTAAAAAAAAGAAAGAAAAAAAAAAGAAAAGTGAGTCTGGGTACAAGAAACAAAAGAAGTACATTTTGGAAGAAACACAATTTAGTTATTATGAGTAGATCTCTGTGAATGTTAATAGTACTTCTACTAATTAAGGAAAACTTCATAGAGAAAATATATTTTTACCTGCAAAGTTTTGCAGGGTAGTTACACTTCTAAAGAAACAGGTCTTTAGAAGGAATGAAAAACAATGAAGTGAGTAACATTTAAAGTATTTTTTAAATATCAAAAAATATTTCAAGGATAGTTGATAGAGGAAAATAATAGTGCAATGTGGAATTTATAATTTTATAAATAAATTATATGATAGCATTTATACCAACAAAATGAGTAGGAGTCAAATGAGTTATACTGTGGCAAGCTTCTTACATGATATATGAAGTGATATTCTATTATGTAAAGGAAAACTGTGAGATGTTAAGAATACATAGTATTAATACTCAGAGCTACCAATACTTATTGCATAAAAATAATAGGATTCAAAATGGAATCTCAAAAATATTATAATTTATCCTAAGGTAACTGTAAAAGAGGAACAACAATAAAATAAAATAAAAACATGAACAGCAATATGGTGGAAGACTTTTTTAAAGTTTATATCTGTATGCAAAACATTTTTAAAAAATCTGAGATATGCAATGTCTTAAGCCATAATGATTGAAGGACAGTTCCAAATTGTGTTGCTGTTGTTCTTTTTTTAAATCAGAAGAATGTGTGAATCATGGAGTATCTAAAAAATATTTAATTCTTTTTTATACCAGATTCACTTACATCAGATTTATATTTTAACTAGATATAAAATTTGAGGTCTGAAATACATTTTTGGAAATTTAAGAAGCTTAATCATCTTCTATTTTACAATAATAGAAATGTAAGTTTAATGGACATCTAATATTTGCTCTTTTGTATCCAAACCACTTTCTCTTGCTGGATGATTTCCCAATCTTCTTTTATGTTTTGTACATATTTTAGAAAACAGATCCATCTTACTTTGCTTTTAACCAGCTTGACAATCTGTTGGCCTTTTCAAGTAGAATATTTATGAGTATTATCTGATTAGAATTTTCTTTCTATCATTTTTATTAGTGTACCTCCTTCCATATTTTCTGTCCCAATCACCTGAAATTTTATTATAAAGATGTTGAAAAAGTGGACAAATTTTCTATGGCTCCTTAATTGAAATACTAAAATTTTGTGTACATTGTACTTTACATTGTTGAGGATTTCCTCAACCTTATGTGCTAAATCATTAAATAAATTTTTCCTGGTAAGGGATTTTGACTAGAAAGGTTAAGGGGGAACTGTGGATATAACTTTACTATCAAAGCAATAAACCAAAGACCTGCAGGAATAGCAGCACATATCAGTGTCTTACTGTGTAAAAGAAGCCAAGGTAAGAGATCTCCATTACATTGTCACTTAATTACACATTTTGATTTTGAGTAAGGCAGATGTGTATTGAAAAATTATAGTGGATTGTTGTAATCAAAAGGCAGCAATTCCAATTGCAGTTGATGTTTCATATGTAGACTCTGATGGGACAAATCAACACAACCCTGGTATCTATTGGGAAACCAATAATTTCATAAATGATTTGTCTCTATGAATATAACTTGAGAAAAACAGAAGCAGTTTGCATTCCCATGGCAGGAAGAGAGGAGTACCTTCATTCAAAATTATAATAACTTTGCTTGGGGCTTTATCAACACTCCCCATTCTGTACATAATTAATATTCAAAGATTTTCAATATATTGACCAACATCAAATGAAAATTTGAAGCTCTCCCCATGCTACTGAAATGTCTGTTTTGCAGGGTTAGGGGCATGTTAGTTTACTCCCTTCAAAATGAATGAAGTAATAAAAACGTAGTATAAGATGAATTTCTTTGGACTTTGGAGACAACATACAGCTCATTTCTGAGTGTGTTGCTCTTGTCCATTAATGTAATGACCACTGACACTCTGCATAAAGAGGGATCTTCAGCAATAAATGGTTCTCCAGCTGTTCCCAGATGGAGTGCAAACAGATTTTTCCTTTGGCCTGCATCCAACTATGCCTGAAGTATCTATTGCAGATAGGTATGCTCTTTGTATCCTGTGGCAGGCACTAATAAGATAAATATAAAGTAGCCTCTGATAATTTTGGAGTAAAGTAAAATTTTCTTAGAAAATAACTGTTTCCTTAAATCAGGTGGTGACTTCTGATAATTCAGAATTTATTACTAGAAGTTAAGCCTAGAGCTTATATCTCTAGTCTTTTCATATTTACTAGTATTCCAAGTTTTAAGTTACCTAAAGTTTGGTAACTACCCTTGGCTACTTAAACAGCATGGAGGGACTGGAGAGTATCATGCTAAGTGAAATAAGCAAGTCAGAGAAAGACAAGTATTACATGATTTCACTCATATGTGGAATCTAATGAACAGAATAAACTGATGAACAAAATGGATCCAGAGACATAAAAGCATGGAAAAGACTATGGAATCCCAGGGGGAAGGCATGGGTGGGCACAGATCAACCAAAGAACTTGTATGCATATATGCATAGCCCACAGACACAGACAATAGTGTGGTCAAGGCCTGGGGCAAGAGGTTGGGGGATGGGCTAGAAGAGGTCAATGAGGAAAAAAGGGGGACATATGTAATACTTTCAACAATAAATACTTTTAAAAATAAATGGAAAAATGTCTAAGGGTGAGGACTTAAAATAAACCAACAAACAAATAAAAAAAAAATAGGCACTACCCCCAAATTTTTGTTATGTACTGTAAAATGTGAACCAATATATTATAGATTTATGATTAAATCAGATTCCAGCCTCTGTAAAAGGCACACTTGAAATATTTCAGCTTCTCTTATAAGCTTTCCTGTATCACTTGAATTGTTCCTTTATGTGTTAGGTCGGGATCTTATTAAGATGGTGAATTCTACTCTGAATGGGATTTTGTCAATAGTGAATATAATATTTTAATTCAATATGATACTTAATATAAAAACATCTAATTTCATTTATTTGAAGTTCAACTTAAGTAATTAATGTCAATACCAGGAATTAGATGATAAATTAGTTATCAAATGAACATATGTTGTTTTGAAAGGGGGAGAAAGCAATGTTTTCCCCCAAATGCCTACCTTGTCAATAAAATTGAATATAATGAATCAAGTTTCCATGTTAACTATTATATGTAATTTTTTTAAAAAAAGTAAAATATAAAGGAACACAGTGAACATTAAACTATATATATTTTCCTTAAAAAGTCAGTTTATTGATGCTAATGTATTTTAATTGCATGGTATATCTTTACAATAACATCCTTGGGTAAACATTTTTTTTTCTGTAACATATTTTTGCTAGTAAATATTAGAAGTAATAAAAGAGGATTTTCTGAAATAATCCTGAATTTTTGAAATAAAATTATTTGTCTGCACATTTTGCACATTTATTCTAACTCTATTTCTCTAGTTCACCCACAATAGTATCCATAGGAGTGATGAGAGAGTGGGTATGACTAGAGCACCAGTGTCTTGAGTGAGGAAGATAAAATGAAACATGGAAAGACAGAAGGCTGAGACCTTTCTCAGGGTGCTCCTTCATTTGCAGCTCATTCTGTTCAGGAATCCCAGGATCACTTTCAATATCTAGTGGATTACGAAGAATTATTTAATAGAAGATAATCCTGATCAAAATCCACCCTAGCAGATTTTTTATCATGTTTTTGCTCCCTCTTCCACACTCTTTGTAGATTCTGAATTTTGAATGGGGTCATCATTTTTCTATGGTCATATGGTTGCCGGAATGGGCAGTATTTGAAAAACATTTTTATTTATTTGTTTTTGTGCATAAAGTGCAAAATAAGAAAATATAACATTGAATAATTCATTTATTAACTTTAATTTGGAACAATAATTTTCAAAGATTCATGAAACTTTGATACATTGTCCTGTTAAATGGCTGTTTCAAATATTGGTATTTTACTGTCTCTCACTTTGCAATCCTAACTTTAAGATTCACCAAAACTACTTATTTACATTAAATTTGGGAGGAAAATACCAATTAAAAATGTCAAAGTAAAATTTTATATTGTGAGAATTCAAGAGTATATATTTTGAGCTAATAATTGGTAACACTGCATGCACCATTAAAAGAAAAACATTATATAAGGCACACCTGTAAATTACTACTTTGATTGTTAAGATAAGATAAACTAAAATAAACAATGAACAGTTTATGAAAACTGATGAAGGAAACATCTTTTTGAATTTAGTAACAGAAGAAAATAGTATTACCAACAGATCTCCTAATCATGATAGTGATTTCTGGGAAGCTTAAAATCTACCTCACAAAAGTATATAAAAATTGATTGCATGCATTCTGTGGGCTAAACATTTCCTTCATTTAATTTTTGTGCTTACATTTAGCTTTCAATCATCTTTCATGTATTCACTATGAATCATTGGTTTCATTTATCATTGAATTCTCTCATTAATCCTTCTTCATTCTTTAGAGTATGTTTAATTGATTCACATATTTACTTAGTCAACAAATAAATAGTTCTTAGAGGGTGAAGGTTGACAATATAAAATTGGTCCAAAAATGTGTCATATGTCACATATATGTGCACCTTTATTCAGATGCATCATGTAGCTTTCATTTCATGCCCTGGTAGTTTCTCTTGCTCCCAATTTTTTGATGCATGCAGGAGCCAAGTCAGCCATTCTGACACATCTGTAAACCTAGAAGTGGAGAGATTTAACATCCCATGTGGTTCACATGTTTTATTCTCTCACCTCTTTTAAGTTCTTGCAAAAACGATAACTTGTATTAAACTTATTTTAAATTGAAACTTGTATTCTTAATTTTTAACTCATTCTTAATTTATCACATGGGATTGTTAAGTTATATGGTAATAAACTCCAAGATGGCAAGAATATTAGTCTTCTTTGTTAACTATTGTCCCCTCATTGTACAGCAAATCTGTATATACACATATCAATGAATATTTCTATATGTCACCATCTGTATCTATATTAAGCTAAATATGAATTTATGTTAAGGTTTCCAATTTTAGTCTATTACCATATGGATCATTCTAGACCCCTCTCCTAGCTTGTGTGTAACATTCCACTTCAGAGTAAAACCTAGCTCTCACCAACTGCTACTCATTTACTTAACTGTTCAATCCTGGTCTACATGTATAGTGATTTCAGATTTGTTAACCCAATCAATTCCCATGGGAAACAACTTTATCCATTAGAGTGGAGTTCTTATGTACAGTTCTATTTGACTTTATTTTTACAGATTCTACCCATTTCCATGTTTCAGGTTGCATATTTTTCCCATCTATGTAGTGATTTTGCTTCATTTATTTTAATACAGCTAGATTGTTTTGTCATATGCTGCATCCTATTCTGGTATCTCTCAGTTTCCTAAATAATTTTTTAAGTTTGCATACAAGAAGTTTCACTTTTTGTGCAGTAAAAGTCTATGTGCATAATGGCATGTATCCGTCAATACTATAGCATACAGGATATTTGGACCACTTTAAAAAAACCTCTGTTCTTCACCTATTTAGCCTCTCTGATCCTAAAAACCTGTTAATCACTGTTCTGATACCATCTCCACTGTCCGTATATTCTTTTTTATAAAGTAATATTTTTATATTTTGCCTACTTATTTTAATAATATAAACATATCAAAATTGGCAGTGCTTGTGGCTAAAATATAATTTCTGAAATATGACAGACTCTCCCTTGATGACATATGATGTTTTCTCTAAATGTAACATAAATTTAAAGTAAATCAAGGGATTTTGGAAATAAAAATATCCTATTTACTAATCCATTCCCAGACCTTTTAAGCTCTGAACTGTAAATCACAAGTCATCAGGAGTGCATTTTAAAATTGAGAAAACAGAGGGTTGAAATATGTCTCTAGTATATCATTGTAACAAGTTGTAAAAAAATTAAGCTGGCTCTAAATGGATTGTAATATTCTGAACCAGGAAGAATTGGATTACATGCAAATGTTACAGAATATGATCCAAATTCAAGCCATGAAATATCCAGAATAAACATAGGTATAAATTCCTATAAGCAAAGAAGAATTTATAGCACATTTTATCTGTGAGAGTCAGGAAACAATAAGCATAATCCAAGAACATTATGTCAGATAACAAGGGCTTGTAAACATAATATAGTCTTTGTTAATGAAGGCATCATTCCTAAACAGGACAATGTTGGGGTTTGGCAGTAAAGAAAAGATGGAAGAATTAATAGAGCTTTGCATGTTCTTACCAGTGCTTTTATAGCATGCTAATTCTATTTTACTCACTTCTTTCCCGGGTTTAATTGCTACAGGAAGAAATCTCAAGATCTGTGAATTAATTGAAATTTCCATGATGGTAAAAATCCCTTAGTGAACATGGGGCAAAGAGGAGAGTTCTAATCATGCATATACAAAATTTGTTTAGTGTCAAAAAGGCACCATAAATTTTGCTAGGCACAATGAAGACTTAAAAGAGATCATTTCTCCCTTTAGGAAATCAACACCATTTGTCAGTGATAGAAAAGTAAATAAGCAACTACAAAATAATATAATAAATGCTATGCTAAAGTACTGTAAGATTGTTTATCTCCACTGGAAGCTTTTCTAGGAAGGCTGTGTTATTGGTGGAAGTGGAGTTCTTGGTGTGCTGCAGGGAAAATAATTTCCTGAAGCCCCAATGGAAAGATGGGGTATTGGGATAGCTTTATTGATTATTTCAAATTAAGGGGTTTTCCCCCAAGGTTCCATCTCTGTTCATCATGCCATGGAAGAAGTCCAATCTTGTCTTCAGCAGGCCAGAATTAAAGGCCATTGCCCATAACTTCTGCTCTATGCAGCTGCTTAAGGCCACATGGATATGAAGAGAGAATAGATGAGCACACAGGGCAAGTGCAGGTCACAAAGCAAGGGACCACAAAAGAGCAGGCTTCTTTGTATACACCTGGGATTCTGTATTCTCAGGTTTGGGAGGGACAAGAAACTTATTCAAAATAACTAATTAGCTTCCAAAATTTTTGCAGGATTACATGGGGTCCCCTCCCCACCCCCAGCCAATGATCTTTTCCCCAGATTAGATCTACAGGCAAACACCTTCCCTCTATCATCACAACTTCACTGTGTGTGCACCCATCTCCCCCTGTGCGCAATCCCTTCCCCCTGTGCTCTACAGGAAATGGATGGTGGTTCCTTGGGGAGTGTGAAGCTATAGCTTCCTGGTGAAGCTGTCCAGATGACTATGTTTATAATGTCGGACCTCTCCTTTGCTCTCTTCCTACTATTAACGTTAATAACTTGCTACTCATGACAATAACAGCTGGACACCTTTTTATCTGAATTTGATTTATTTTATACTAGAAGCCAACCATGTTTCAAAAATGCATGACATGCTGTGTTTCCCAGGAAGCACCAGAGCTACCTCAGCCAAAATTTATGTTCCCCAAATTAAGTGAGGCTATTGAGGTATTTTCTAAGTAACTATATGAAACATGGGGTGCGGGGAGCAGATCTCCCCCTTGTGAGTCCTTGCCTCACGAAGTTTGAAGAATGACATTTAAGAACTAAAAGGTACTGTTAGTAAAAGGGTGGACATTTGTTAGAAGCAAATACAAACTCCCCCATAGGGAGTGGGCAACCGATCCAAGCTCCTTTATTCTAAGGTTTATAAATGCAATAGTTCTTTGTCTCTTCATGCTCACTTCTAATTGGACCCCTTCCCCATTTTATGACTGTGCTTTTCTGATTTGTCAATCTTTTGCAGAATATCAGCTTCAAAGCCCCAAACCCACATGGTGTCCCCCCTATCTCTCCCCCTTTTCTTGTAACATTTCTCTATCTCCTGTGAAGATATGTTTCCCTTTTTCCAGCATTTGTCGACATTTCTCTATTCTCTGTAAAAGTATGTTTTCTTCTTCCTGATACTCTGTGACTTTGCTTTATCCTCTGTGAATGAATGGTTTCCTCTCCCCTTATCCTGTGGCACTTTTCTATCCTCTGTGTATGCCTTATGGCAGCTCCAAGCCCTCACCTATGCATTCGTCCACCATGGGCCCTCTTTATTCCTAAGATTCCCTAAACCTGCCAATTTGATCCCTAAAATTCCTTTCATTATTATTATTGAATTAGGTGATAAGAATTGCAGATTAGCCATATGAACCAAATCAAGTGGCTAAAGAGAGAATGAAAACATGTGAAAATTAGCTCATAGTTATTCTGAGGGTAAAATGAATCAATTTATCTGAAAGCAATTTGAAATACAGTAAAATAAGTTTTTACTAATTTCTATAATCTAGCATTTTAAGGAGTTAAAGATGAATGCTAGTAAATAATTTACTATTTTAAAGTTAATTATTGTAACTCTGGTATTCTGTTATATTTTTCTGAATTCTACTTATTGCTTGCAGAGGAAATATAGTAAATCGTTAATTTATACTACCACTACCTGCAAACATTCTGGCCAAAATGAAAATGCCTTCTAAGGAACTTTCAGGGACATAAGAAATGTCTCATGATCCACACCACCTTGCTTATCTCCAATCTGAATATCTGAACTCAATAATTTAACAACACTGGACTCTTGGCACTCTAATGTTTTAGTAAATGGCTAAATTACACAATTTTTACCAAATATATTCACAAATAGGTCATGTCATATTTCCATGTATACTCTGATTTGCTCCACATTCAGTTGGGTATTCTTTCATTGGCCCTTTCCATAAGCAGACCAAAAATAATATAATACCCCTGAGTGTAATGTATTAGTGAACTTGATAGTTATAAAATATATCTCTGCTCTCTTGTGTCAAGTGGAAGGCCAATATTTTTCCAATTTTAATAATTTCAACAAAAATAGTGCTAGAGAAACATAACAGGTAAAATGTGTAGCAGACATTAATGATGTACTAGCAACTAATAGCATTTTACTCATGGCAGATGGAGATACCAATCTAAGACTACCAGTAGGAAGAAACGTGAAAAAAATAAAGCTTATTTCAAAATAAAATATCTGAATTTGAAATGCTTTCAATGACATATAAGGCTGGTGGTATAATTGTAAAATCCCTGGGGGTTTTTTGTTTGTTTGTTTTGTTTTGTTTTTGGTGTTTTCTTTTTCCCTTAGGAGTTAGAAGATTCAGTAATTGAAGGAGCCATGTTAAGCTTTGGGCATTTTGAAGAGTTGTTGACTTAGCAAAGAACCACAGTTTATGTAAATGTAATGCATGCAAATTTTTAAAGATAAGAGGCAGGCATTTTTATAGTCTTACTGAAAGAGATACTTGCTAGGTGAAATGAGAGTACCCTGAAACTGGATTGTATTTATTGACTCACAGTGGACATAAAGAATACAAATCAACTTCAATTGGAAATGAAGAAAATAAATAGAAACTGAAAGTTTTTCAATAGAAACTGAAAAATATATTCAGATATAAGAGAAAATATTCTGAAAGGAGTAGCAAGAGAGAAAAAAGAATAAAAAAGTAGATATGTGATTCTAGGCCTTTTGCTGTCAGGGAAAAAAGTAGTAAAGTAGTCATTCAGAACTGAAACTGTGCCAGTCACTCATCTTTGAATATTGCCACTGCTAGGTCTTCTTCAATCTATTTTCTATAAAGAGCATCCTCCAATTCAACAAACTTCATCTCCATCTCAACAACTGAATTTTAGATGCAACCTAGACATCATTATCTATTTGAACTATTCTACTACAGAAGTGTAGAATGCTGTACTTCTCCAAAACACCCCATAGATATTCTTGCATATCTGTTTCACAATTTTAATTCATGTATGTTATTACATCTCTTCAGTTCCTTAACCTTTTGATCACTTTCTATCTCTCATGTTTCTATTTCCCTCTGTTTTTTTCTATACAAACTGTATTCCTTGGTGCATCACTTTAACCAGGCAGGATGTTCACTTCGGACTGTCCCCTCTGACCCTCCACTCTTTTTTCTGGTATCTCTGAAACAGTAATGGTTTTCACACTTGAGACTTTTTCTCCTTGTCCGTTTATAAGGTATTTCAAATGTTGATCATTCTTTACTCCAAAACGCATCTCTAAAAATTTGTTCTGTGACAATTTCATTGAGAAACCAGAGACCATTTATCATGAAACTAATCAATTATCTTTATCTCAAATATTAAATGGCTTAGCATCTTCATTTATCATTACCTGATTTCTTTCTTAGGCAGAAGAACAATCTACATTAGCATCCAAGGAGAATATCTCCAGAACTCTAGACTTATGTATCCAACTGCCTTTTTGATATCTCCACTTGGATATTAAGAGACTTCTCTTATTTTCCATGCTCAACAATGAATTTTTACCCCACACCTGAAACCTGCTCCAGGTATACGTTTCACATTCTCATCAATGTCAACTCTTATCTTTATGTCTCTTTTTTTAAAAAAATATATATTTTATTGATTTTTTACAGAGAGGAAGGGAGAGGAATAGAGAGTTAGAAACATCAATGAAAGAGAAACACGATCAGCTGCCTCTTGTACACCCCCCACTGGGAATGTGCCCGCAACCAAGGTACATGCCCTTGACTGGAATCAAACCTGGAACCCTTGAGTCTGCAAGCTGACGCTCTATCCACTGAGCCAAACCGGTCAGGGCTCTTTATGTCTCTTTGGAGCAAAATACCAGAGTCATCTTTGACTTCACTTTTTTACTCATAAAATAATTTAATTTGGTGGGAAATCTTGTTGGCTCTACCTCCAAAATATATGCAGATATAAAAATAGTATAGAATCAAAAACTGAATTTCATGATTTTAAATATTAAACTCTGGTTAAAGAAAATGCCCTTGATTTTAGGCATAAACACATGGAAAAATAAAAATTACTCTAAAGAAAAAAATATATATGTATTTTTTCCATATCAAATAGTTCCCATAGATTATTATCAACAGCTACCATAATGATTTTTCAAATTTATAATATAAATCATGCCAATTTTCTGAAATAAACTGCAGTAGTTTCCCATTTCATTCAAGGTGACTCCAAAATTTTAACATGACTTAACATATCTTGAATATTCACATCCCTCATTACAGGTCTCATATGCTTCTATCCCCTGTCTCAGCTCATGCCAAGCTCAGTGGCACTGCATGTAGGTGTGGACCATTGAGGTGGCTGTATGTCATCTGAAAATCATGTTACATATCCTAGCTCTAGTGGTTTCACACTTTGAGAAAACCTATTTAAACCTATTTAAAACTGTTAGGTAAGTGGATATTCAAAACTGATAAGTAATACAGGGATAGAAAAAAGTAGGTTTCAGTTTCTCATATGTAAAAATACATGAAGGTTATGATTATTACAATAGATTTATTAACTCAAAAGAATGTCACAATGGCATAGTAAACATATTTTCCACACCCCTGTATATACTATTTGAGTACCTGCATTTTCTAATCCATATAATATTTTTTACACTTCTGTATATATTTTTTAAAATTTTTAAAAATTGATTGTATCTGGTCTTAAGTTTTAAGCTCTTTGACAGCATGGATTTAGGCAAGTATTGTATACTACAGGGTGCGATGTATTAGTTTAGTTAATATCCCATTTCTTTACATCAAGATTCACTCTCTCAAACTTCTTTAGAATAATAAATACTTTGGAGGCGCTTGGATTTTGATTGTTTTGATTATTCAGATATGTTTGCCTACACTCTAAAGCACCTGAGGGAAAATAATAACCTCCTCTTCTTTACCTGAAATAGTACCCTGGGGGCAACAATCAATCTAAATGTAGTTCTTCAGTGACTTAGAAATAATGTTTACATCCATTTGGTTGTGTTCCATACACAAATATCCAACTGTATCTACACATCACACCTGGATGTATAAAACCAAAAAGGTTATGATATGATGAAGTTATAATCATGATCTTTGAGCAATGTTAAGTATCTTAAATATTATTTTTAAAAAGAAAAGTTAGTTATTGAGGTATTACCTAGATTTCTTTATTTTCAAAGGATGCTCTAAGCACAACACAGAATATGTGTTTCTGGAAATCACCTTTGAGGTAAATATGGCACATTGTATATAAAAATTCAAATAATGCACACAAGAAATTATTCAGGCCTGAACTAGACTGATGTGATAAGAAAGGAGCATAAATAAATATGAGAGACACTTTGTATGTGGATTGAATGATTATCATGATTAATTAAGCATAGAACTTACCAAGTTAGTGATACATCCCAGATTTCTAAACTGTATTTGTTTACATTTATCCAATAAACCAAGATAGAAAATATAGCTGGTTTTTTTTATGAGTGATGATTTGTTTTCACTACTTTTAATATTAGATTCCTGAAAGTGATATCTAAAAGGCAATTCTGAAAACAGATCTGAAGCTCAAAGATATGTTCTATATACAGTATATTAAATTTTGAAGTTTTAACACACACACAATATCCAAAACAATAAGAGTGAATTAGATGTCTTGGGGAAAGATGTAAATTGCGGTTCACAAAGTCAAATGCTTACCCTATAAACAAGTAAAACATTCCAGATGTAAGAGTAGTGTTGATGGTTTAGAAATGGAGGCCACATGCTCCTTTTAATGGAGCCAGTGGATCTTCAACACTAGGGATTTGCCAGGTAATATAATTTTGAAGGAGAGCCACATGTCTATACTTTTACATACCCTACCCATTGTATATTTTGGTAATGATCTTAACAAGCAAATAAATGGTCTCTGCATATTTTAAGTGAAAAGGTGGATTTTTGTAATGACATTTATCCTCACATAACTGGTAGCATACTTCCCAGTGTTTCAGGTTTGCCAAGTGCACAGAAATCAGTTAAGTCTCAGCAGGCTTGACATTCTTGACATGCAGTACACTTATCTCCAACATAAGCACTGAACATCAGCTCAGATTCATTTCTGCTCTCCTAACTTTAGATTCTAAATTCAAAAGGGAGTGTCTGATAAGGAAAGCTGAGGGCAAATAGCCCATGTGATAAGTGCTAGTGAGCAGGCAGAGTGGCTTAAACAGCTTTGCCTTCCTGGATGGTAGTAAAGACACTGGATCCTGTCATTTCTACATAGTAGGGGGATATTTCTCAAGAGGAGTGGAGAATCAGTGCTGGGAAGCTAAATAGCTTCTCCACAACAGTAATCAATGCTATATTTAAAACGCTATGTGCTGAACACACATATCTAGTACAGAGCTCATTCATAGACAACGTTTTGCAACCTCATGTGATAATAGAAAGAGAGAGAAAGAAAAAGAAAGACTTGGACTATTAAGTACCAACATTTAAGGAATGAGTACTGTGTACAGAGTTCAACCAGACTAATATCTCCTGAAAATTTCCAAGAAAAATATCTGCAGTCAATAATTTTTCAGTCAGAAGGGAGATACAGCAATATGCATAAATGAATTAATATTTCAGACTAAAATGTGTCCTTTGGACTTTGTAACATTGGGATTAAGATTATAGTTCAAGTCTCTTCAATAAATGATGTTGGGAAAATTAGAGAGATATATGCAAAAAAAATGAAATTAGATCACCAACTTATACAATACACAATAATAAACTCAAAATAGATAAAAAATTTAAATGTAAGTCACAAAACCATAAAAATCCTAGAAGAAGCCAGAGGCAGCAAAATCTCAGACATCTCTCCTAGCAATATGTTTACTGATACATCTCCTAGGGCAAAGCAAACTAAGGAGCATATAAACAAATGGGACTCCATCAAAATAAAAAGCTTCTGCACAGCAAAAGAAACCATCAACAAAATGCAAAGGGAGCTCACTGTATGGGAGAACACATTTGGCAATGATACATCTGATAAAGAGCTAATATCCAAAATACATAAAGAACTCATACAACTTAACAAAGGAAGACAATCCAATTAAAAAATGGGCAAAAAATCTAAACAGAAACTTCTCCAAAGTGTACAAAACGATGGCCAATAGATATATTAAAAAATGCTCAAAGTCACTGATCATCAGAGATATGCAAATTCAAATGACAATGAAGTAGCACCTCACACCTATCAGAATGCCTACCATCAACAAAAAATAAATGACAATTGCTGGCATGAATGTGGAGAAAAGGGAATCCTAGTACACTGCTCGTGGGAATGCAGACTGGTGCAGCCACTATGGAAAACAGCATGGCCTTTCTTCAAAAAGTTAAATATGGAACTTCCATCTGACCCAGTGATCCTATTTCTATGAATATACCCCAAGAAATCAGAAACACCAATCAGAAAGAATGTATGTACCCCTATGTTCATAGAAGTAACAGTTTACAATAGCTAAGATTTGGAAACAGCCCAGTGACCATCAGTAAATGAGTGGATAACTATGGAATATTATGCAGCAGTAAAAAAGAAGAACCTCTTATCCTTTGAGACGCCATGGAGGGGCCAGGAGAGTAACATGCTAAGTGAAATAAGTCAGTCAGAGAAAGATAAGTATCACAGGATTTCACTTATGTGTGGAATCTAAGTAACAAAATAAACTGATGAATGCAGTGGATCCAGAGACTTGAAGCATGGAACAGAGTGTGGAATCTTGGAGGGAAGGCGGGGGAGGGTGGGTGGGGGGTAGATCATCAACCAAGGACCTTGTATGCATATATGCATGGTCCATGGACACAGACCCTGGGGTGGGGGCAGGGTCTGGAAGGAGGTAATGGGGGGGAAAAGAAGACACATGTAACACTTTCAACAATAAAAAATTATTTTTTAAAAAGCTGGGGTACATTAAACCATGGAATATTAAACAGTAGTAAAAAGAAGGATCTCTTACCCTTTGAGACAGCATGGAGAGACCTGAAGAGTATTATACTAAGTGAAATAATTCAGTCAGAGAAAGACAAGTATCACATGATCTCACTCAGAGGTGGAATCTAATGAACAAAATATATCCAGAGACATAGAAGCATGGAACACACTGTGGAATATCAGAGGGAAGTCAGGGGTGGGTAGGTGGGTGGAAAGAAATCAACCAAATAACTTTTATTCATATATGCATAACCCATGGACACAGACAATAGGGTGGTGAAGGCCTGGGGCGGGGGCAAGGGCCAGCTAGAAGAGGTCAATGCGGGGTCGGGGGGGAGCAGGGAGGGGGACAAATGTAATACTTTCAATAATGAAGATTTAAAATAAGTTTTAAAAAATAAAATAAAATTCAGAGTCTTAAAAAAAGAGATTATAGTATAGAGGTATAGAATTGTTCTCTACTCTTTTACCTCTGGAATCATTTGTTATAATGCTTTGAGTTGCCTGTTGACAAAGAAAAGCTTACCTGATTATTCCATATGATAAACTAGAAAACTCTTAGCCTGAGAAAAGCTTAGATAGTTTGGTGAAATCTAGAAACTATATTTCTATTCTAATTTTCCACACATTTAAATATTTTTGCACACATTTGATGTTATCAAAAAATCTTCTAATTAAAATCAAGTTACTCATTTAATTGCTTATTAATTACATATTTATTACTTATTGAGTTATTTATTTACTTACTTCTTACAGTGTATTTTTACCTTAATTAAAGGTAAAGGATCTTTACCCTTTTAAGGTTAGTCAAATATTTTCTCTTCTATGGAACATATTTTTTCTTTCTCTATTTCTTATACTTCCAATGATATTTCCCTTATATTCCCCAAAGAATTTGCTCCTGACAGTTATGTAGTAGTTATCCTACTACATTTTACTTAAATGTAATAGGATATTACATTCTTATGTCTATCACATTCACTCCAATGTCTATTACTTGAGCATACGGTCAATGTCTTCTGAATATTTTATTTTTCAGTAAATATTCTATTTTTTTTTACTTAATCAAATATGTACCACCATCATATTCATTTATTGATTTTTAAATTGAGAAGCATCCTAAGTTCAACCATATTCTGTTCCTAGTCTATAGAGCAACTAAAGGTTCTTTTAAAGTGTAATGTTTTTATTTTCTGAAAAGTTGATGCCAGGGTAGACAAATAACCACTTCCCTTGCAAGTCAGCATACAGATTGTGAATATACAATTTTTTGTGCAAATGTATTTGTCCAAAATATTTAGATATTTAAACAGCTCCAGGGTATATTTATTCAGATGGAGCAATTATTTCTAAAATCCTATTCAGAGATATATTTACAGATTCTGAGAAAATGCAGAAAAGTGTCCATGTCAGCAGTGCGATTCACTGCCAGGTACACTTTGGAAATTCCTTACGTGGGGCTAAAGATCCTGACTACAGGAAAAAATAAATGCTCTCCTATTTGCACCTCCTTAGAATAAGTTCTCATGGGAGAAATAGTTCACACATAGCCAGAGAAATGTAAAAATCACTCTAGATAAGTGATAAATGGACTCTTTTATACACATAAATGGAAGGTATAAATCAACATTTTTACCAAATGTTTCAGAACCTTAAAAAAGGCAGTTTATTGTTTAGCATGTATTGCAGATAAGTTATAAAAATTATGCTTATATTGAATTCACAAACCATTAATTTCTGTGCATATGTTATTTAGGTTCCCTTTTTAATATCTTATAACTATTAGAAGTAAGTAAACTGCAGAAATTAAAGTAATATCCATTATTTACCCAAATTTATATTGCTTCAGTAACATTTTTGTTCTGACAGACAGTAACTAATTGATAAGTTGATATGAGCATGTCATAGTGAGTTAAACTAAGAATCATGGCATACTACTTTACCTTTACTATGCCTGCCCTAATGATCCTACTCTCAAACAACTGCTACTATGATAAAATCAAGACCAAACCTCACAATGCTCTCAATTCCTCCCAGTAATGAAATGTGCTCTCATCATTATCAATCACAAAATCATTGCCATGTAATTAATATACAGGGCAACACTGACCAATCTTCAAGCTTCCAGTACATGTAATAACCAGTTGCCAAGCTTCAAGTTACAGCCTCTTTGCCTTATCTAGATCCAGCCCTGTGCAAAGCCGTTTGGAAGGAAGGTAACTGGGCCAGTCTTCTCTCTTTACCTGTCGAGGTCTCCTATTTCTCTTTCCCCACTAAGTAGACTGCTTCTTGTGACTCTAAGGTTGAATGGAGATGACGAAGCAGGAGAGGTAAGGTACCACAAGGTCCTCCGTTCCTGGCATCAACGTGATTAGGTTTTCTTACTTCCGGTCTTCGCAGTCACCAAGGTGACAGGCGCACTTTGAGCTTGACATATAACAAGAGCAAGCTGCTTTTTTGGAGCTTGTGAGTTCTTTAGAGACACCCACTGGGGATATTTGACTAGACATTCTTGACATGTGCGATTTACTTTCTTCCTGGTAATCACTTACATGTCTTCTCTCTGCACTGAGAACTCTGGCATTTTGGCCACTTTATTTTTCAAGGGTGATGGAGAATCCCCTCTCCAAGTAACCTCATGGGAATTGTTTGAAATGCTTATAGTTTCTCATTCTCTGCTATGTGATATATGTTTGGTAACAAAACTAAAACAAATCAAACACTGAGCAAACCAACTAGCAAGCAAAACAGTGAGAATATAAAAAGAAAACGAATAA
The DNA here is from genome assembly GCF_000412655.1 of Myotis brandtii. Taxonomy (NCBI): domain Eukaryota; kingdom Metazoa; phylum Chordata; class Mammalia; order Chiroptera; family Vespertilionidae; genus Myotis; species Myotis brandtii. Next base: position 440,652 of record NW_005366108.1, on the reverse strand, counting down.
AACTCATGTCTCCTTTCCTCTGCAGTCAGTGGAAAGAGGAGCCAGTTAGAATCAGCCATGCTGCATCATTCCAATGTGGGACCTTCGCTCCAAAATAAGGAAAAAAGTGCTGCTGGAGGCACTGACTGTGTAAAACATCGCGGCCTTGGCTGGGTAGCTCAGTTAGACAGAGTGTCTGCCCCGTTTGCCAAGGTTGCAGGTTCATACCAGTCAGGGCACATGAAGGAATCAACCAATAAATGCATAAAACATGAAAGAAACTAATGTTTCTCTCTCACACAGTCTAAATCAATTTAAAGAAGAGAGAGAGGGAGAAAACATCCTTTCTTCCACAGTCTTTCCTTCTACCTGTCATGATGTTTTTTATTGCTGTTTAATGTAAACTCCCTGAGACACAGGGACACTCAGGGCGGCATGCCGATCCTCACAAGCACATGGGAACCTGCCCCACAACTCCTCAGGCTGCCCACTGGCTGCTGGGTTACCTCTCCTGTGAGCTGCTAGTCCGATGCCAGTGCCCGAGCTGGAGATGGGCCAATTACACTTAGCCAAGGCCAACAAGCAACCACCCAGGTTTTAAAATCTCCACGCCAAGCTACCCTAAGTGCTCGTTTCAGGAATCATTAAAGCTCACCCCTTCAGTTTCCAGCTGAATTGCTGGCAGGCCAGAGCAGGATGTCATGCATGCCCACACCTTACTAGGATTTGTTTACTCCCAATATTTCAGCTTAAATCTCATATTTACTTTTTAAATTTATTTTATTGTTGAGAGTATTACAGATGTCTCCCATTCTCTCCTCCCCTCTTTGCACCTCTCCACTCCCATCGCTCACCCCATCCCAGGCCTTCACTTGTCTATTGTCTGTGTCCGTGGGCTAAGAACTCTTATTTTTAAAACAAAATCTCCAATGTCCTCTCATTCTGTTCACTGATTAATGATTAAGTGAATGATTTGAAGGGTTTTGCCCTGGTGTGTGTTGATAATATGGCATAAAGTAAAGATAGAGATGTACTCAAACTTCTGACCTTCCTCCCAAATAATAAAGCACACTATATAAAAAAAGTATATATATATATTCTTTTTTGGAGGGGGAATACTAAAAACATTTAATTACTTTTAAAGTTTTCTATTATCCATAAGACCCTTAAAAGCCTAAAATCTCAAGCAATGTTTAAGAATGTATTTTTTATGTGTATTAGTTTAAGAAACTTTCTTTAGGCGTCACCCTTTCTGGCGTGGGGAGTGCACAGTGGCAGCACATTTCATACCCTGGAATATATTAGAACTGCTAGAGCAGTAAGTAAGAAGATAATGAAACAAGTCCTTTGTATGAGATGGGACCTGTGACAAGAGTTCTTGATACAAAGGAAATTCCGATAGAAAATTTCCCAAGATATGTTGTATTGGGAAACATAGATAAAATAATCAAAGTAGATTCATGAAAAATAATAATACATGGAAATCATTAATGATAGAGAAGTTGTAAAGAATGTCTTTCTTTGTCTTTTAGTGCCTGTATAAATACATGTTTGAAGATTAAATGAATATATTCAAGGTTTTGTAAAACTCCCTATAAGTTTGAGTACATGTGTTTATTGAGAAAATATATGTTTAACACATATTCGGTGTTCAATAAATATATGCTGATTAACTAGATCAAAGTTTTCCCAGATAATAAGATATTGAATGAATTAATAAAATTAAATAATAGTTTAGGGTCGTATTTAGAGATTACTTAATGCAATATGTAATTTTTATTATGCATAATTGAACTCTAAAATAAAAAAAAAATCTATATTACATTTGTAGTTGCCTGAAAAGACCTCACGAATCAAAGAACATGCATTTTTAACCCTCACATAAGGAAAGCTTGAAATGTTTAAGCAACAATTTCTAGTTACTTCTTATTGCCAAGAATTTTTCCTATTGGGAGATTTTTTCAAGTTTTATACAAATTGCACTATTTTTTTCTCTATACCATAAGACAGAACAAACTATAAAAACTCCTCCTTTTTTGGGACATAAATGGCAAGTTTCTAAATGAAGCTCACATAGCCTCAGAGATGCAATATGGAAACTCCCAGAAAAAATGGCAACCATAGCAACTTTATGGAATACACTGAAGGGGAGCACATGCCCTCGAAGATCAACGTTATTCAAATTAAGCAGTATCTAAAAGAAATAGTGTTAGTTATGATATAACTACAGAAATATAAATTAGCGCCCTAACCGGTTTGGCTCAGTGGATGGAGCGTTGGCCTGCGGACTGAGGGGTCCCAGGTTCAATTCCGGTCAAGGGCATGTACCTTGGTTGCGGGCACGTCCCCAGTGGGAGGTGTGCAGGAGGCAGCTGATTGATGTTTCTAACTCTCTATCCCTCTCCCTTCCTCTCTGTAAAAAATCAATAAAATATATTTAAAAAAAAAAGAAATATAAATTAGCAAGAATCTGTCCTTAATGTATGAGTATAAAAATGACATGGCTATAATTAGATTAAAAATATTGATACAAGAAAAAGTTATTTTAATGCATATTACTTAAATGTGTATACAATTGTTTAAAATTATGAGAAAAATCATAGACATATACAATGTACACGCATAAATTCAATTTAAGATGATACATAATTTAAGATGATAAAGGAAGACACATTTACATAAGATTTGAACCAAATATAGAGAAAGTAATTCAAAATGTCAAATATATTATATACTATTTGTAAATTTACATGTATACTTGTATCAAGACTAACAGGAAAAAAGTGGCATACTCAAAATTAGATAATGAGAGAGAGCTTATTATAATTTTTATATTAAGGTGTAGTTTTGAAAGAACCACAGTGATACTACAGTAACTCAGGGCTGATAGTAGCATGCTATTACCATGCCTAGGCCCCAAGGAGAAGAAAAGGGAGCAGATCCTCCCAGAAGCCAGATATCATAGCCCATCAGAAATATGTCATAAAAGTCAGAAGGACAGAACATTGTGCAAGGTAAGTAGTCTTGACATTAATTTTAATTGGATCGAGAATTGAAGTCAGAAGCCTAAAGCAATGTCATAAGAAGGTAGCCAAAAGTGTTTTTTGAAATATATTTTTATTGATTTCAGAAAGAAAGGGAAAGAGAGAGAGATAGAAACATCAATGATGAGAGAGAATCATCGATCGGCTGTCTTTTGCACACCCCACACTGGGGATCAAGCCCACAACTGGGGGCATATGCCCCAATGGGAATTGAACTGTGACCTCCTGGTTCATAGGTCAATGCTCAAGCACTGAGTTATGCAGGCTGGGCGGGGGCCAAAAGTTTTGATTATTCAATTAGGGAAGATTCTTGCAGTAGAATCACTTTGTCAAAGGGAATATATGTTTAAAGGCTTCTGGTGCTTGCTTTCCAGCTGAAAGTTTTATATCGTGCCTAGCAATGTATAAGACTCATTCTTCCGCTGCATCTTTCCTGCACTAAATATCAGTTTGTTTGTTTTTTTCAAGTTTGCCAATTTTGCATATATGGAAAAACAATATGTTACAATTTAAATATGCGTATGTCTTTTACTGCTTAAACTTTTGAACATATTTTTATCACCCATTTGTATTTCTTCATTTAAGTTCTTTAATTACTATACTAGTGCTTTTTCTTTTTTAATCATCACCCCTTATATAATGACAATGATATATTAAGCCTATGCCAGTCATTTTATTACTTATATATTTTTACAAATATTCTCTACTGTTACACTTTACAAATTTTGCCACTAATAGAAAAGTTTTTGTCATTAATCAAAATGTATAAAACATCTATTAATATTCTTTAGAACTGCAATGATTAGCTGTGACCTCTAGCAGTTCAGCAGTCACATATAATTCATATTCACTTGAACTCTGAATATTTTGTATGTTCTGGATCCATAGTTACCAGGGCCACTTCAGGAGATTGTGCCAGGCCCACTTAATTTCACTGCACATGGATCTACCTACTTTTTTCTTTGAAGAGCCTGAAGGATAGTCAGGGTCAGGCCAATTAAAAAAAAATTTTTTCATCATGGAACTAACAAGAGGTTAGAAAGTTTGTTTGGTTTGTGGATGACAAAATCGATTCTTTCTTCCTTTAATGAACACAAGTAATGGCAAGCACTTTAATGAATCCATATCCTACCAGGAAAAGCCAAGAAAGTTGCCTTCAGGAGATTAATTATTTTTTATGTCTTTTTAGTGTTCATTTTACGACTTTGTATGGCCGGATTAATTAGCACAAGGACTATGTAGGAAAATGGCATGAAAACAGTCTGTTTTACCTAATGTAAGTAAGCATGACATAAAATAATTAGAATAGTCACTTATTGAATGTTTTTGAACGTTATTGTTTCTATTTTGAGAGAAAATATAGCAGCAAAGTACAAGGTATCGTTAACACACATTCCTGAACCTTAGTATGTTCTATTTCTTTTTCAAAATTCAGAATTAAGTTTATTTTCTTCTTCTGCTTCTTTCTGTGTTTGTATGAGGATAGTGCTCTCTTTATCTTGCATATGGATTAGATATTAAAAAAGCTCCCACTTCTATGTATGATTAGAATCTAAGAAATCTATGCTAACAGCAACATTCAAAATCCATCAGGCCTATCTGATATAACAGAATCACAAGAATTTCTCTAGATGTAAAGTTAAGGCCATCTAGTGCAGCCCACTCCTCTACAAATGAAATATTTTTCATGTCTATTGAATTAATCCTATGAACTATTTGCTCAACTTTATAAGAAAATAGTAAGTAATATTCAGTGACCACTTTCTGAGAAGAGGATACTCGTATTTGTAAGCATTTCAGGGCAGGTCTTGCTGGGTGAAGCAGAAAGGGGGTTTACTAAGAGGATAGTGGGCATTTCACAGAATCATTAGAAAAGCTGGGAACTAAGTCAGATGTAAGCAGTAAGAAAAGTGCCCCAAACCTTACTTTAACAACCAGTACAAACATATTGCTTAAGACCAGACTTCCCCGTGATAATATCCCAAAGTGATTTTGGTAATGGGTCTGACCTTTGTTCCAGGTCTTTCTATAACTAACAAAACAGCACTTCTTGTTTCTGACCTTTATCTGTTCGTGCTCCTGAGCCCACGCTGGCATGATGCCTCTGATTGCCGGAGCCTGGGTCACATGCTTGTGTCCTGTTTGACACAGAGACTTGAGAAATAAACAAATGACACTGTCAACCCCTGTGTTAGAGGAGGCATCTGCTGCCAGTTAACAATCATTACAAAGAAAATGTCTCCGTGTGCCAGGTACTGTGCTCAGAACTTTGTGACTGTTCTATAACTGAAAAAAAATGGAGGAGGAGAGAACCTAACTAATTTGTCAGGATCACAAGGCTAATAAATAACACCATCAATATTCAAACCAAGATTTCCTAAAACATGGGTTGTAAAATCTCTCTGTAGCAATGTGCATAAAAAACAAAGACATCATTAAGTGGCATGCGATTTTTCTTAGTGGCAATATTCATTATTGGACAAAATTACTCAGATTTTATTGTTCTTCCAATCATTTCTACATTCATTTTGATCATTTGAATATATACACAGAGATTTTGAGGGCAATATCCATTTAATTCACAGTGATTAAGTTCATGTTAAGAGGGAATTTTTGCTTTTCTCTCAATGAGTCACATCAATAGACATGGTGTCTTAAGAAATGAGATATTTATTTTACTACAAATACAAAAGTTTTATACTTGTAAAACCATGTTCTTATATTAAAAATTCTCTAAGTTAAACATGTTAAATAATTATTTTACTATTACTGTTCTCCTCTAAAAAGAAGTTCATCAAATATTCATACATATTGGCCCCTCTCCTATCATTATAATACAATCATAAAATACCTCAGAAACTATCAGAACAGTATAATTAAGAGCCATTTTTTATTTTAATAATAATATATTATATCTGCAAATATAAAATAAGGTTAAACAATGAAATATTAACTTTTAATAAAATGCAGTGATTCTAATGGTAAACAAGTCATTGGTCTGTGTTATATGAAACCATTCTTTGTAACTACATAATCTCCTCTCCCCTTATTATGAGGAGCATTACAAGCGAGTAGGCAGGAGATGAAAAGTGAAAATCTATGGTAAAGGTAATGATCTTTGAAAATTTTCTCTAATGAGTAATTTGTGGCTCAGTGGATTTCAAGAGATTATTGGTTTTGGAAATGGATTCTATCAACTAAGGAGATAATGAAAATCATTAGGGTTGAATAAAATAAAACAGCAAATTTATAATGTGCACCAGTACTCTCCAAGTCTCTGGTTTGCACACAAGTTGAAAGCCTTGTTTAAAAACACAATTATGGAAGTTTTTCTACATAGGCCAATATACTTCTGTGTCATCCAGTGTTTTTCTGCATATAGCAAGAAATAATATTACTTTGGATGCAATTATTAAATAGAATTTAAAAAAATATTGCAATTAGGATGTTATTATATAATACAAAAAAAAGGAAGTTGTCCCCATCAATTTAATAGCAAATAGTTAATTATATATAGTTTGCATTACAATAGTTTGTCCCAGAGCATTTTGTGTCATATACTCAATGACGACATAGCACCCAGTGTCTGGAAATGTTGCTTGATATTCTAGAGTAGCAATTTTTTTAACATTGTATAATTCTTTATATACTCTTTTCTGTTTTGTTTATTGTATTCTCACACCTTGAGCACAAGACAAACTCAATTAAAAATTATAACTATCTGAAGGAATAATCTATATTCACTCTTAAAGATAAATTAAAGAAGCTTAAATTGCATAAGATATAAAATGGGAAGTCAAGAAACTTCTTAAAACAGGTAAAATTGTATTTGTATCAATGTATCAAATAATTAATGTATTAGACTAAAATCTATACTAATAAAAGGGTAATATGCTAATTAGAATGGGAGACCTTCCGGACGTCCTTCCAGACAAAGCCATGGCGGCGGGGCTGAGGCAGAGGCGCAGTGGGGGGCAGTTGGGGCGATCAGGCCAGCAGGGGGGGCAATTGGGTTGAGCAGGCCAGCGGGGGGGGGCAGTTGAGGGTGAGAAGGCTGGCAGGCAGAGTGGTTAGGGGCGAGAAGGCAGGTAAGCAGGTCCCCCAAGGGGTCCCAGATTGGAGAGGGTGCAGGCCGGGCTAAGGGACACACCCCCCTGCACGAATTTTGTGCACTGGGCCACTAGTAGGTAATATTTTTAAAAGCTTAGAGTGGTCATCTTTAATAATTAAGTGGGAACCAGTTATTAATAAAATTCTTTATCAAGCTTTATGTAGTAGTTTTGTGAATGTAAAATATGTAAGAACTATCTATTTGTTTAATAACAACAAATGAAGCACCTACATTATATATATCACCTAATGTCAATCATTCTTTTCCCTACTCTTTCTCATTAATGAACACTGTTTTAAAATCCCTTTAAAAGAGTTCATTCATTTGTATTTTCTAATTACAAATGTTGATTATAAATGCTAACAGTATATGATATTGACTAACATACAGTCAAGCCGTGCATTTGGAATTGTGGGTAAAATGTATTCCTAAAATTTTAATGATTTTAGTATCAAAACGACCTACTAGTATATGAAAAAATAGTAAGAGCTCACTAAAAGTAATTATAATATCACTTAAAATAGTACCTTATTTATCTAAAAGAACATATAAATGTATAGACATGAGCATAGTCTTAGTTGTACTCATCTATTTATAGAGTAAAATAATGCAAAAAGAACATCATTCAGTTACTTAGGATGTTCTTATGCAGTGGATTATAAAAAAAACCAAAAACAAACAAAAAAAAAACAAGTTCTAGAATCAAATAAATGTTACAAGTCTTATTTATACAAACCTATTCGCTATTTTTATTCATATTGACCTACTCTTATTTCATGTAGACCTACTCCAGCAAAGAGGCATCTAATTGTACAGCTATTCTTTTATTATACAGATATAAGTAAAAATAAAATATGTTCATTTTTCAAAAGGCAAGAAAGAATGAAAACATACTTCTTGCTTAACAATGCAATGTCACGAAAAACCACAGGGCTCTGCTGCCATCAATTCTCTTCTAGCAGAAATATTTTAGCTGGTTATGAAGGAGCAGGAAAGGCTGCTTGCAGAAAGTGGTATCTAGAAGTTGAGTAAGAGTTCTCAAGACAAAGTTAGAAGGAACTAATGCTGGGAAATGGGAATGAATCCCAGGTTCAAGGATGGCCTGCACAAATTCCTGGCCAGTAAATACAGATGGAACTGGAGCTAGTTCTCTAAAGTTGGGAGCAGAGAAGGGGCTCAGGGCTTGATCAGAGGTGAGGCAGCAATGCAATCATAACATTTTTAAAGTAAAGTCAGAAGTGTGGACTTTGTCCTGGAGGAAAGTTTATATATAACTGTGGTCAGTTGTGTTTTAGAAAAATCAGGCAACTTTATCAGAGGATAACAAGTTACAGGCAGGAAGGCCAGTCAGGAAATTCTTTACAGTGAAATGGATGAGAATTAATGGTAGCTTGAACTAGGTAACTAAGGAAGCATATCCTGTTGTTCCCAAGAAAGTTACCTACTTGTATCTATATATGTATTTTTTTAAAAGCTTGTTCGAAATATAATTTCTTATATAGAACATATACTAGTATATTTTTTCTTTAGGTATATTAATATAACACATTTTATAATATTTGAGTAGAATATGAACAATTATGTTTTGTACTGATAATACAGCACATATCTGGTATTGTTACTGCAGTGTTATTAAACTTCTGAGGACCAGCATTCATCTAGCTTCATTTGAGGAATTTTTAAAAATTCAAATTCCTGAGACCTACCCAAACCACTGACTCAGAATTCCTGGAGGTGAGGCCAAGATCTTCACTACTCTGATGATCACTAGGATTTAAATTATCTAATAAAGGTCATAATATAAATATGGCACACACACAATAACAAAACAAAATAAATATTTAAAGAAAGATATAATTCATGCCCTTATGTCCCAAACCAGTAATTAGAAAGTCACAGTACCTAGCCTCCTTGACTCAGTGGATAGAGCATCAGTCTGCGAACTGAAGGGTCCCTGTTTCCTTTCCAATCAAGGGCACAGGCCTGGGTTGTGAGCTTGATCCCAGTGAGAGTCATGCAGGAGGCAGCAGTTCAATTATTCTCATCATTGATACTTCTATCTCTTTCTCCCTCTCTTCTTCTTCTCTGAAATCAATTAAAAAGTATATTAAAAAAAAGTCACAGTGTATATCAAACATTTCAGTTTTATGTATATTGCATGCAACTTTATTGGTGTGCTTTTTGTTTCATTGTTTAAAAATATAGTATATTTAAAACTGTGTAACATTTCTGTTAACACATCTAAAATATGATAATTTATTTTGTGTGGCACATTGAATCTCTTGTACATGGTGCCCTTATGGGATAAAAGAGTGAGAGGCAAAACCTCCAGATATATGAATTTCATCATTTAAGTTTCTAGAAGAAAATGTTCCAGAAGAAGTTTTAAAACTGCTTTAGGTAATAGTGTTAACATAAAAGAAATAAAGCTTTAGCTTTTAATTATGGAATTCTTAAAAATTCAAAGTTTAATGGAACTTTTCCTGCATATTATTTTATTAATATAAGTTTTGTCAGTGAGATATACCAGTGACAACTTTTGAAGATACAAAGTAGAGAAAAATAGTAAGGGTGACATATTCATCAAAATTTTACATTCATGGATATATATTTATCCATTAACTCTCATTGTTAACAGAATTTGCACATGCAAGTTCCCATAAACCACTTTAAAACTGTTAAAGCCTTATGAAGTCTGCTTGCCAATGAAAGTTAATGGGGATAAAAGTAAAAAAGAACAAAATTTACAATAGTATATTATTGTGATTGTCACATAAAAGAAAATAATGCTATTAAGTCATTAAAAACAAAAACCTAGTCATTGATAATGTCTGGTACTGGTTTCAAATAGTATATTATCAGGTTAAAGGGTAACTATACATCTTTATACAAATACTAGAGGCCCGGTGCACAAAAAATTTGTGCACTTGGGGGAGGGGGGGGTCCCTCAGCCCGGCCTGTGCCCTCTTGCAATCTGGGACCCCTCAGGGGATGACCACCTGCTGGCTTAGGCCCACTCCCCGGGGGATTGGGCCTAAATTGGCAATCAGACATCCCTCTGGCAGCCCGGCAGCCCTCGGGGGATGTCCACTTGCCAGCGGGGAGCAGGCCTAAACTGCAGTCGGACATCCTTAGCGCTGCTGAGGAGGCAGGAGAGGCTCCCACCACCACCTCTGTACTGGCAGACATCAGCCTGGCTTGTGGCTGAGTAGAGCTCCCCCATTTAGGAGTGCACTGACCACCAGAGGGCAGCTCCTGCATTGAGCGTCTGTCCCCTTGTGGTCAGTGTGTGTCATACTGACCAGTCATTCCCAGTTGTTCTGCTGTTAGGGTCAGTTTGCATATTACCCTTTTA
>NW_005366108.1:416369-429889 GCF_000412655.1 Myotis brandtii | reverse complement strand
CCTTGAGGGTGAGGGTCCCCACTGGGGTGCCTGGCCAGTCTGGGTGAGGGGCTGAGGGCCATTTTCAGGCTGGCCAAGCCCCCTGGCGATGGAAGCTCCCAGCCTCTCCTTTTTTTCTTTTTTTTTTGTTTTGGGATTTATTCACCTTCTGTAATTGAAAATTTGTTGTCATCACTGGCATTCCCAGCTCTGAGGCCGCAGCTGGCTGAAAGCAGGTATCTGTGTTTTGTTTGGCTTCTATAATTGAAATTTTGTTGCTGTCCTGCTTGCTCTAGCTCTGAGGCTGCAGCTGGCTGAAAGCAGGTATCTGTGTTTTGTTTGGCTTCTATAATTGAAATTTTGTTGCTGTCCTGCTTGCTCTAGCTCTGAGGCTGCAGCTGGCTGAAAGCAGGTATCTGTGTTTTGTTTGGCTTCTATAATTGAAATTTTGTTGCTGTCCTGCTTGCTCTAGCTCTGAGGCTGCAGCTGGCTGAAAGCAGGTATCTGTGTTTTGTTTGGCTTCTATAATTGAAATTTTGTTGCTGTCCTGCTTGCTCTAGCTCTGAGGCTGCAGCTGGCTGAAAGCAGGTATCTGGGGTTTGTTTAGCTTCTATAATTGAAACTTTGTTGCTTTCGGAGCTGTTGCTTTCAGAACTCAGAGCCAGGCCGTGGAAGTGGGGGACCTTGGTTTCCTCCATCACTGGAGCAAGCAAACCTCCTGCTCGCTTCAGCTGCATGGCTGCTGGCTGCCATCTTTGTTGACAGTTAATTTGCATATCTCGCTGATTAGCCAATGGGAAGCATAGTGGAGGTATGGTTAATTACCCTGTTTGTCTTTTATTAGATAGGATGTAATCATCATTTTAGAACTTGTACAAAATTACATTAAATATATGTTAAAATTTTTGATTTAAAATTTTTACTAGTTAAGAAGAATCTTTTGCCAGAAAAATAAATAAATTTTGAACCATATAAAAACATCCCATTAAAAATCAGAAATTTATTTACTGGATGATAGCTATTGAATAAATTATATAATTAAATTACATAATTATACTCTCATGCAACTCATAAGATGGGAAATATCTTAATGTTATAATCTTCTATGAAAAACCTACAGCTTATATTGTACTTAATAGCTACATACTAAGTGTTTTCTTATAAGATCTGAGAAAGGGGATATTCAATATCACATTTTCAATGTTTTATAGGATGACCTACAAATTACAATAAAGCAAGGCAAATAGATAAAAGGCATTAAGACAGAGTTAAAAATTAAATATTGCAAAGTGAGTCAGGCAAAGATGAACAGAGTAACAAAAACTAGTTTGCAAAAATAAAATTAAAATATCGAAATAAACAAATTTAACTATAAAAATTATATTTCATAAATTTTAAAAGTATTATGAAAAGCTTAAATGATTTAACATATTCATTAAATATTTTATGCAATGCCCACACAATAAAGTTCCATGAAAATTTTATGGGGGAAATAAGAAAAAATCCTAAAGGAGTCTTTAATGTAAATACCAAAAATCCAACAAAATTTTTAAGTAAATAGCATAAATCACTTTTAAGGATTCCCATTATTAGGAATCCTAGTCAAATGTGTTTACATGTAAAAAAAATCATTACAAACATATTATTATGTTGTAATTCAGAATGCACTGAGATTATGCTTCTTTGTATTGGCAATTTAAAAGATGTTCAATATTCCTATGTCTTTCTAAGGAACAATATTTTTAATTTCCTTTATTTTTATTTTTTGTATAAGAGCTCCTTTAGTTCACAATTCTCACCTTTTGACTAGTGAGATGGCATGCCCTCCATGATTCTCTCCACTTTTTAAGAGAAAATAGCATTTAGGAATATTACAATAACCAAGAAGGACTGAACATTTATAAGTGACCATAATAGCCCAGGCAGCGTGGCTTAGTGGTTGAACATTGACCTATGAACCAGGAGGACACGGTTGGATTCCTTGTCAGAGCACTTGCCTGGGTTGTGGGCATCACCCCCAGTGTGGGGAGTGCAGGAGGCAGCCAATCACTGATTCTCTCTCATCATTGATGTTTCTCTTTTCTCCTTTCCTCTCTAAAATCAATATTTTTTTAAATAACCATATTCACAAAAATTTAGAATCATTTCCTGTGTAAACTCAAATATCAGTAATTTATGTTTTAGGATTTTAAAGCATATACAAACTTTTACCTTTTATCATAATTCTTTTCCATTCTCATCTCTGCCACTGTACTTTGGAATTATGTTAATAATTTCCCTTCCTGAGCCTTCCAGAAGAAGTAGAACTTGTCACATAATGATATAAAACATCAGTTTAATAAAAGTAAAAATCTTACATTTTGAGGCTTTTTAATGCTTGTCTTTTTAACATACATTTCCCATTAGACAGAGACATTGTGAATACTTGCTCTTATTTTGGAAAACAGATGGAAGCCTCACAGTTTTGGCCACTCAGTAAATTCTTTATGTCAACATGGCATAAACTGGAGATTTTAATAACCCAAATTAGTTCAAATTAATACTGTATTAATATGTAGGTATTCACATTTTCACTTGATAAAGATATCTGTTCTCACCTTTTCCTCCTTGTGTTCATAGCACTTTGTTACAAAAGATCCAAAGGCATCCTGTGTGCAGTGACATTGACAGCTTCATAATGAAGATATGCTAATAGTAAAATAGCAAGGCTTTCAGGGGTGTATATATTATGAAAAGGTTAATTAGCAGTGCCACCCACAGAGCCCTATCAAGCTGACTTTGAAATTTTATTGGTGAAAAACTTTTGATTTTCTTTCCTGGACAATATGTTGACTGATGATAACTTTTGATTTTCTTTCCTGGACAATATGTTGACTGATGATACTTATTAGCTTCACAAAAGAAAGTACACATCTGTGCCTTTTTGTTAATGGAAATGATTTTTTTAAGATGTGGAAATATGGTCTACCATATTCTAACTTATATTGCTTGTTAGATATACAAGTAGCACAGAACTGTTCCTCTCCCTATTAGGTTGCACTTCTTGACTGTTCTTTAATATAGGCTGGATAATAATTATGAATAAAAACAATGGGAAGACAATAATAGTATGGGATGAGTTATTTTTGTTTATAACAGAATGGAAACAGACTGAGACTAGTTTAAACAAAAGTTTAATGTAGTGGATGTGTGCAGGTTGGAATCATTGTATTGATTGCAGGATGGAGAATCTAGGTTAGGAAAATGTGCAAAAATGAGACTCAGAGCACATGGCAGCAGAAACATCTGGACAGAAATTTACTGGACTCTCTGTTACCACACTGAACATGGTTCCACCACCAGCATAAGAAATTTTAAACTTTCCTTCTTTTGCATTAAAATCTCTAGATCCACAATTCAGTATGTGAGAATCTGTTTGACTGAGCTACACCACTGTCAACTTTTGAATCAGGAGCCACGCTATTGCCTCAAAATGTGGGACAGGCCCCACTGAGGAAGGGGCTATTTGAAGCTGAACAGTAAAAATGATGAGTGCTCATCACTTTGACTTTTCAAAATCTAAGAACTCTCTTCTGTCCATTTTTATGTTGATAGGCAAAATCATAACGCACCTATACTTTAAGAGGTACTCACTCTCTTACCTAATGTGAGAGAACCCCCAAATATTGTCAGTTAGTATATAGTTCACATTTAGGTTAATTATTTTTGACGGCTTCACAGGGTCATTTTACCAAACATTCAGAGAAGAATTAAAACCTCTCCTCCTCAGACTAGTCCAAAAAATTCAAGAGGAAGGCACACTTCCAAGCTCTTTCTATGAAGCCAGCATTACCCTAACCCCAAAACCAGAAAAAGACATGACAAAGAAAGAGAGTTACAGACCATTATCCCTGATGAACATAGATGCTAAGATCCTCGACAAAATTCTAGTAATTCTGATCCAGCATTACGTTACAAAGATCATATATCATCACCAAGTGGGATTTATTGTATATTCTTTTTTATAAACTATATATTTTTATTGATTTCAGAAAGGAAGGGAGAGGGGAGAGAGAGAAACATCAATGATGAGAGAGAATCATTGATCAATTGCCACTTGCATGTCCCCTACTGGGAATTGAGCCCCAAACCTGGGCATGTGCCCTGATCAGGAATCAAACCATGACCTCCTGGCTCATAGGTCCATGGTCCACCACTCACCCACACCAACAATCTTATCTTTAAGATTCAGCATATGATCACATGGCTAATGTTATTAGAAAGAATCCTTGATAAAAATGTGGGACGTATTAGGTTAGTAAAATTGCTAGCAACTAAGTTTAGATTTTACCTATAATGCTTAGAACTGAAACTAATAAAAGTTTAAAATGATCATTTTAGATTTGATATAGTTGGGCAGTATGTGAGTACACTGGGCAACTAAAATGTATCCCAAATGTAAGAAAGTTAAAATCATAAACAATATCTGTTTTAACAATGCAATTTTGAAAATCTATTCCCAGAAGGCCACAGGGAAATATGCTAAATACTTACAAAACGATGGCAAATGTCACAATCTCTAATATAACAAAATAGACAAAGCTTCTTAAATTACACCAAGACAATATAAAACAAGCCTTAGTCAATATATCTTGATGTATGCCTAATATGTTTTTTAAAACCTGAAAAAGAAATTAGAAAATAATCAGGATAACTTGCCAGCTCAGAGATATTTACACCACAGACCGCAAAAGGCAGGGCCAATAAGGAGTAACCAAAATGTCAAAATAACAAGTTATTGAAAATTGTCATTGTGATAAATTATTTACAAAATGTGTCTTATTTATTGTCTTCATCTGCTCAGGCCACCATAATAAAAATACCATACATGGAGTTGCTTAAACAACAGAAATTTATTTTCTTACAGCTCTGGAGCCTGAGAATCCAAGATCAAAGTACCAGCAGATTCTGTTCCTGGTAAGGGCTCTTTTCCTGGCTTGAATCCTCACACGACCTCTGCTAGGTGTATGTATGTGGAGATAGTAAGCAAGCTCTGTGGAGCCTCTTTTTATATTTATAAGCACACTAATCACATTTTGATGCATGACTCGAGGGCCACAATGGGTTCTTAAACTGGACCGGAGGGCCAGAACAAAAGCATGGATGGAGTGTTTGTGTGAACTAATATAAATTCAAAGTAAACATCATTACATAAAAGGGTACGGTCTTTTTTTTTTTTAGTTTTATTCATTTCAAACGGGCCATAGTTTGCCCACGGCTGATCTAAATGATATATAAAACCAGGTTGCTCAATGTGTAGTTTCTAACACAAAAGATGTTGAAAAACTCATCTAAATGTATCAAGATTTAGGTGAGGAGGTCAATGAAATCAGCAAATTGATAAGAAGGATTGTTTGTAAGGTAGGAGGAGAACCAAATCTGATGAGTAAAGTGAAGATTCAAGAAGTAGGAAATGTATCTAAAGTATCTATAGTGCTTATAGCTACAGTAGGATTAGACCTAAGAAATTGTAGTTAGTTTCTGGTGTTATGGAAATGATTTTCCTCAACAGTACCCAGGCTCAGATACCACCAAACACCCAAATATTGGTTCATCCTAATGAAAAGCGGAAATTAAACTGGAACACGTTGTGTTCCCCTGGGCAGGATGCATGGATGGCCTCCCGGGTTCTTGTGCAGGTGGGTTGGAAGAATGAAGCCACGGACAAAAGGTGGTATAGGAAAAGGTGAAAATTTATTGAGAAACAAGCACAGACTCCCACACGGGAAGGGGGAGAGAGTCTCACTAAGTCCCTCTTTCTTAAGGTTTATAAAGGCTGCAGTTCTTTGTCCTGATATCCCCTCTGATTGGTCACTATAGGGGCTTCAGAACTCAAACCCCACCTGGGTTCCCCTCCTTTTCTCCCTTTTGTTTTTCTATCCCCTTTGGCCTTCCTCTTCCCTCTCTGAATGAGTGGATTCCTTTCCTTTCTTCTGGGAATGTATACCTTCTGCAGCTCCCAGCTTTGTAGCCCTGTGCTTCTTCCCATGGACACCTTAATTCCTAAACCTGCCTATTTTACCCCTAAAACTCCTTTCAGTAAGAGACTAGCAATTCCATTGGCTTTGGTACTCACTCCACTTTGAATGTTCATAAATTTGACTTGATAATCTTGGTTTGTCCTTAAGTAGATTAAACACCTTACAGTAAAACTTTCTGCCTGGCTGGTGTGGCTCAGTGGTAGAGCATTGACCTATGAACCTAGAGTTCATCATTTGATTCTGGTCTGGGCATAAGCCCACATTAGGGGTTCGATCCACATTTGGGGAACTGCAGGAGGCAGCCGATAGATGATTCTCTCTTATCATGATGTTTCTATCTCTCTCTCCCTCTCCCCTCCTCTCCTTGAAATCAATTAAAAAATTCAAATTCCTAAAGCTTTTTTAGTACTAAATTAAATCTAGAAAGTTATTTTGATCTCTATAATGATTGGTGTTAACACCAAATGAATAGATAAAATTCAATCAGTTAGATGGGCTTATTTTACACATTTATTTTATTGTTAATGGGCATTACCTTGTGGAAGGTACTGTACTACATACTGTGTTGTCATATGACTATCAATCCTCTCTTTTTGAGTGGCTTTCTGCAAACAGGACATGCAAGTATATGTGGGGCAAATCTCAATGCATACATTTGTGTTTTTTTGTTTGTTTTTATCAACCCTACCCTCCTACCTCCCTGAAAACATTACCTTTGCTATCTTAAAAGTAAAGAAGAATGGAAACAAAATTTGGTTTTTAGCAGGCCTTAAGATTAAGAAGTATCTATGATACTGTTTTGACTCCTCAAACACACACACACACATCCCCTCTGTTCTGGATGTTATTTTGTGTTTCACGATGTATAAAGGTCAGTCACCAATGTTGTGCATGATTTTGAACTATGATTATTTATACCATAAGTTGTTATCGTGTTTTTTTAAAAAATTTCTCAGTTATTTTAGTATTTTTGTGTTCATGACAACTACCATACATTTAATTTACTCTCCATGATACCGAAAAATCATTTCAAAGACACTTTTATTGGTGCCTTTTCTTCCCACAAAATCTGCAGAAGTCTGAAATTTTGGTTAAAGTTTCAAGTCATTTTCTCACAATCTGCACATGTTTAACAAAGAAATACAGTGTCCATCCTTATTGGATACTTTGTTTATGTCCCTCATGAGAAACTTAACCATTAAAATTGATTTTTTTTGTCATAAACTCAGAAACAATTTTCCTTGTAACTGCTGTAATTGGAAAAACCCCTTATCATTCTGAACAACTCCAATAGAACAAAATTACTTTTCTTTGCCTTTCTCATTTACCTAACTTTCCTATTGATTCATATTTTGATGTCTTCCCTCTGTATTATGAATCCTCTTAGAAAATGAGCAAGCAAAGTTTGCATATTTGTCTATATTCACCACAGGACACAATGCAGTGTTTTCCACAGGTAGAACTCATTAAAAATAGTGTGTGTAAATTAAGACAATCTAAGAAACTATAATTTATTTATTCATTATATGAAATATAAATTATATATTTGTTCTTTATGTGTACTTATGTGTAATTTAACATATATGTTTTTCTTCTTTTCTAGGCTTTATCGTAATCAAAGAGCTAGAGGGATGATGTTTTATACAACTTTAAATCGCTGGATCTTGTTAGAATGTCTAGTGAAGATTAAATACTAAGTAGGTGTTAGTTGAACTCAATTGACTTGACATACAATTGGACTGAAATTTAAATTATTGCCATATCCTTTTGCAATCCTAATAAATTAATGAAATAAGTAATTTTCACAAGTCTTTCAAATATATAAAAAGTGCTAATAAAGTTCTCAAAAGTTTCTGTTCTCTTAAGTAGAAAAGGTTAAAAGAATGGCTCATATTTCTTACAGCAACTATTATAAACATCTTGAGAAGTCAATAATTTGGAGGATACAAACAAAAATTTTAAAAGTCCTCTCCCTTGAATCGTCCATATATATACATGTAAAGTTTGATTCCAGATACTTCACAAACCTTAACTCCCAGTATCCAAGGGCCATGGATAAGAACAAAGATCTACAAGAGTCCATATGAAAAATTCATACATATCATATCAATTCATGACTGATAAAACCATATTTCAGACATACATCACTAATAATCTCAAAGCATAACAATAATTACAGTCATCGTCATCATCTCTAGTATGGTGTTAAAAGAAACAGTGATGGATTTGGAATTAGGAATCTTACATTTAGTTGTATGACACTAAAAATTTTTATTATTCTTTGATTGAGAACATTGGCCACATATTTTTATTTTTTATTGATTAAGTTACTACATAAGTGTCCTTATCCCCACGTTACGCTCTATCCCCTCACTCATGCCCTCACCCCCATGTTGTCTGTCTCCATTGGTTAGGCCTATATGCTTGCATATAAGTCCCTTGGTTGATCTCTCCCCCTTACCCTCACCCTCCCCTACCAACCCTCTGAGGTTTGACGGTCTGATCGATGCTTCTCTGTCTCTGGATCTGTTTTTGTTCATCAGTTTGTTGTTCATTATATTACACAAATGAGTGAGATCATGTGATATTTATCTTTTTCTGACTGGTTTATTTCACTTAGCATAATGCTCTCCAGTTCCATCCATGCTGTTGCAAATGGTAAGAACTCCTTTTTTACCATTGAGAACAGTGGCTTTGTAATACAGCTTGATATCTGGTATTGAGATCCCACCTACTTTGTTCTTCTTTCTCAGGATTGCTGCAGTTATTTGGGGTCTTTTTTTATTCCAGATGAATTTTTGGAAAGTTTGTTCTAGGTCCTTGAAATATGCCTTTGGTATTTTAATGGGGAGTGCATTGAATCTATACATTGCTTTGGGTATTATGGACATCTTTATGATGTTGATTCTACCAACCCATTAACACGGTATGCTCTTCCTTTGTTTATGTCTTCTTCTATCTCCTTTTTCTATGTTCTGTAGTTTCCACAAATAGGTCTTTTGCCTCCTTAGTCAAGTTTATTCCTAGGTATCTTAATTTTTTTGGTGCGATGGTAAATGGAATTGCTTTTTTAGTCTCTCTTTCTGTAAGTTCACTATTGGTGTATAGAAATGTCATAGATTTCTTGGCGTTAATTTTGTATCCTGCTACATTGCTGAATTTGTTTATTAAGTCTAATAATTTTTTGATGGAGTCTTTGGGGTTTTCTATGTACAGTATCATGTCATCTGCAAATAAGGACAGTTTTACTTCTTATTTTCCAATTTGGATGCCTTTTATTTCTTCTTCTTGTTTGATCGCAATGGTTAGTACTTCCAGTGCTATGTTGAACAGGAGTGGTGAGTGTGGGCATCCCTGTCTTGTTCCTGTCACATATTTAACATTTCCCAGAAAATGGCACATTGCACTTCACCCAGTAAATATGCGTGATCTGACTTTTAATTGTTTTCCCACCTCCTCTGCCTATAAGTGACAGGTTATAACCTGAGAAATGTGAGTAATTCAGTGTATTATCTAATAACATTTTCTGATAGTTCAATAAGTGAAATTTAACTTTAAATTAATTTTAAATATTGTTTTAAACTTGGGTTTCCCGTCGTATATTTAAGTCCTTTATCCATTTTGAGTTTATTTTTGTGTATGGTGTAAGTTGGTGGTCTAGTTTCATTTTCTTGCATGTATCTGTCCAATTTTCCCAACACCATTTATTGAAGAGACTGTCTTGACTCCATTGTATGTTCTTGCCTCCTTTGTCAAATATTAATTGAGCATAGTGGTTGGGTCGATTTCTGGGTTCTCTATTCTATTCCATTGGTCTATATGTCTGTAGCTGTGCCAGTACCAGGCAGTCTTGAGAACAGTGGCTTTGTAATACAGCTTGATATCTGGTATTGAGATCCCACCTACTTTGTTCTTCTATCTCAGGATTGCTGCAGTTATTCGGGGTCTTTTTTTTATTCCAGGTGAATTTTTGGAAATTTTGTTCTAGGTCCATGAAATATGCCGTTGGTATTTTAATGGGAAGTGCTTTGAATATATACATTGCTTTGGGTAATATGGACATCTTTATGATGTTGATTCTACCAACCCATGAACACGGTATGTTCTTTCATTTGTTTATGTCTTCCTCTATCTTCTTTTTCTATGTCCTGTAGTTTCCACGAATAGGTCTTTTACCTCCTTAGTCAAGTTTATTCCTAGGTATCTTAATTTTTTTGGTGTGATGGTAAGTGAAATTGCTTTTTTAGTCTCTCTTTCTGTAAGTTCACTATTGGTGTATAGAAATGCCATAGATTTCTTGGCGTTAATTCTGTATCCTGCTACATTTATTAAGTCTAATAATTTTTTTATGGAGTCTTTAGGGTTTTCTATGTACAGTATTATGTCATCTGCAAATAAGGACAGTTTTACTTCTGCTTTTCCAATTTGGATGCCTTTTATTTCTTCTTCTTGTCTGATCACAATGGCTAGTACTTCCAGTGCTATGTTGAACAGGAGTGGTGAGAGTGGGCATCCCTGTCTTGTTCCTGTCACATATTTAACATTTCCCAGAAAATGGTGCATTGCACTTCACCCAGTAAATATGTGCGATCTGACTTTTAATTGTTTTCCCACCTTCTCTGCCTATAAGTGACAGGTTATAACCTGAGAAATGTGAGTAATTCAGTGTATTCTCTAATAACATTTTCTGATAGTTCAATACGTGAAATTCAACTTTAAATTAATTTTAAATATTGTTTTTAACTTTATTTTTAATTAATATTTTAATGTTTAATTTTACATTCATTATTTCATTAGTGAGATTATAATTGGGCTTTATAACAAATTAAATGTATGTGTTCAGGAATATTTCTATGTGATTTTGCTTTTCCCCCTTCTCTTCAAGAGTACTTGGAGCTGATCCTAACAAAAACATGAAAGTGGCATAATTTGAGGCACACAGAACTTATTTTACAGCTTAATTTCATTGATACTTAGCATTATTTCCTTGATTTTTTTCTTTTTTGCTGATGTTAGTTAATCATTTGCATGGTGCATAAATTCAGATATACAGTAATCTAACATTTTTATTTATTTTTCTTTTTTGTTTACAATTGAAAATTCAAGCAGTGTTAAAATTTCAAGATACATCAGTATGTCTTTACACTTCTTTAATAAAATAAGTTTAAAGCCTTTCTTTGAAAAATACCAAAGGTGTAATCCTATTTTTTAATCCATACTAATGGCACTTAGAATAAAGTTTAGACAATAGACAAATTTGGAGCTTAATGGCCAAATTCTATGTATACTATATTTTTAAAAATTGTTTTTAGCTGAAAAATATAAACTTTGACATTTTTAACCAATAAAATTCTATTTATGAGTGATTATGACTCAACAATTTGTAGCTGCACAGATTTCAAAATATAATTTGAATTGGAAAAATCCAACTTATATCAACATTCAAAATTATGCTAAATTTACATTTTCAGATATGAAATGTGTGTGAAATAATCTACAAAAAAGAAAACAAAATATACAGAATATTTGTTTTTTTGTTCGTTTTAATATTTTTTAATATATTTTATTGATTTTTTTCAGAGAGGAAGGGAGAGGGACAGAGAGTTAGAAACATCACAATGGCTAGTACTTCCAGTGCTATGTTGAACAGGAGTGGTGAGAGTGGGCATCCCTGTCTTGTTCCTGTCACATATTTAACATTTCCCAGAAAATGGTGCATTGCACTTCACCCAGTAAATATGTGCGATCTGACTTTTAATTGTTTTCCCACCTTCTCTGCCTATAAGTGACAGGTTATAACCTGAGAAATGTGAGTAATTCAGTGTATTCTCTAATAACATTTTCTGATAGTTCAATACGTGAAATTCAACTTTAAATTAATTTTAAATATTGTTTTTAACTTTATTTTTAATTAATATTTTAATGTTTAATTTTACATTCATTATTTCATTATAATTGGGCTTTATAACAAATTAAATGTATGTGTTCAGGAATATTTCTATGTGATTTTGCTTTTCCCCCTTCTCTTCAAGAGTACTTGGAGCTGATCCTAACAAAAACATGAAAGTGGCATAATTTGAGGCACACAGAACTTATTTTACAGCTTAATTTCATTGATACTTAGCATTATTTCCTTGATTTTTTTCTTTTTTGCTGATGTTAGTTAATCATTTGCATGGTGCATAAATTCAGATATACGGTATTCTAAAGTTTTTATTTATTTTTCTTTTTGTGTACAATTGAAAATTCAAGCAGTGTTAAAATTTCAAGATACATCAATATGTCTTTACACTTCTTTAATAAAATAAGTTTAAAGCCTTTCTTTGAAAAATACCAAAGGTGTAATCCTATTTTTTAATCCATACTAATGGTACTTAGAATAAAATTTAGACAATAGACAAATTTGGAGCTTAATGGCCAAATTCTATGTATACTATATTTTTAAAAAAATTTTTTAGCTGGAAAATATAAACTTTGACATTTTTAACCAATAAAATTCTATTTATGAGTGATTATGACTCAACAATTTGTAGCTGCATAGATTTCAAAATATAATTTGAGTTGGAAAAATCCAACTTATATCAACCTTCAAAATTATGCTACATTTATATTATCAGATATGAAATGTATGGGAAATAATCTACAAAAAGGAAAACAAAATATACAGAATATTTGTGTTTTTTTTGTTTTAATATTTTTTAATATATTTTATTGATTTTTTTCAGAGAGGAAGGGAAAGGGACAGAGAGTTAGAAACATCAATGAGAGAGAAACATTGATCAGCTGCCTCCTGCACACCCCCTACTGGGGATGTGCCCACAACCAAGGTACATGCCCTTGGCCAGAATTGAACCTGGGACCCTTCAGTCCGCAGGCTGATGCTCTATCCACTGAGCTTCACCGGTTAGGGCCAGAATATTTGTTTTAAGATTGTCAACAATATTAGAAATATTCTCTAATTTAGCTTGGGTGAATACACAGATGTTTATTGTATTATTCTTTATAATCCATATGTTTATTAAGTATATTCTTCGTTATGCATGAAACATAGCATTAAAAGTGAAATAAAAATCTACAATAGACTCAGCTACAAATTGAGAAAAAATTACATCACACTTTTGAAAATTCTTCTATGTATAAAGTGATATATTTGGAACTTTATTGCATTTTGTTCATAAATATTTAAAATTTTTGTATATTCATATAATTAAATTCATAATAACACTTTGGTATATTTTCAGAAATATTTTTGAACATGGCACCTTTTAATTATTTAACATTTGTTCCCTTAAATCTCTGAGATTTCTTTTTTTTAATAGTTTTTCTTAATTTTTCAATTACTGTTGATATACATTAGTTTCAGGTGTATAACAGTGATTACCCAGTTATATAACATATGAAGCGATCATCCTGATAAATCTAGTACCTGTGTGACACCATCTCTATATAATTATTACAATACTAGAGGCCCGGTGCACAAAAATTTGTGCACTCGGGGGGGGGGGGGGGGGGGGCCCCCCG
>NW_005366108.1:397771-415090 GCF_000412655.1 Myotis brandtii | reverse complement strand
AGGCGGGGAATGTTGGAGTCTGCAGTCACTGAAGCAAGGAAGCCTCATGTTCGCTTCCAGCTGCCTGGCTGCCGGCCGCCATCTTGGCTGACAGTTAATTTGCATAAGGATATGCTGATTAGCCAATGGGAAGGGTAGCGGTCGTATGCCAATTACCATGTTTCTCTTTTATTAGTGTAGATTATTGACTGTATTTTCCATACGGTCCCTCACATCCTCTGTTTTTATAATAGATAATTTGCACATCTTAATCCCTTCTTCTTTTTCATCCATCCCCCTATGTTGGTGGAAATTAAGCTCTTCCACAGGATCTAAGGAAAGCATTTCACAATTCCATGCACAGGAGATTGTGATGTGGCTAGGTATATTCATGATGCAAAATCAAAGAAGTCCCCCTCCTAGTTTCCCAAAGTTCCATCTTCCTTCTTCCCACTGTTGGAAAAGCCCAACCTAGTTTTCATCAAGGCCAAACAATACAAAAGCCAGTGTCCAGAGTTTCTGCTTCATATTAAAGCTTAGTCCTTTTGGAGCCCATGTGGTCTGTGGGCCAGGTTGCTAGTACACCTGCATAGTTGCATGTTCCAGGTGAGAGACAATGCTTGATTGGGCAGAGTGTGAAAAGGAGAGAGAGAGAGAGAGAGAGAGAGAGAGAGAGAGAGAGAGAGAAGAGAACTCATCAGTCTCTTTGTTTGGATTATATATTCTCCCCCTTGGTAGGAACCAGGAGTTTTTTGAAAATAACCAATCATCTTCTTGAGCTTTCCCAGGCTCGCATAGGACCCATGCCCTAACCAATGACCTTTTCCCCAGGTAAGTCTGACGGGCCTCTATGGTCAAGTACCTACACTGTGCCATTTTGACTTTCATTGCCCATGTGCCTACCTCTCCCTTCATTGCTCTATCCCTTCCCCCAGTGATCTGCAGGGAAAGGACCTGTGGTTCCCTTGCGGGTGTGGGAAGGAGGAGTAAGAAGCTGTAACTTTTTGGTGAAGCAAACAAGTTCAGTGTCGCCAGTTAATCATGCTTAATAATGTCTGACTTTCCTTGCTCTCTTCCTTCTTATTAATATTTAGCTAATTACGGTAACACCTTCTCATTTGATATTTCTACTTCCTATCTTTGACCAACAAACTTCCTCTACTCTGGAAATGGATGTTTTCTCATTATTATCATCTTAGTTCATTGTCCACCTGCATATTATTGTAATTAATATCAAAAACCCATTTTGATAGCCCATTTCTTTGAACACAGTTTCATGAAACACTGTTCTCAAATTCTAGAAAAAAGGGATGTTTTATTTTTAAACATTATATTGTGTAGATTATTTTTATCATTTAAAAATATTGTTTAAAATAGTTTGAGGACTCTTTAGTACTCTATTAATTATATTGTTTATAATTAATAAAGATCCTTTTCATCTATGTTAGTATGCAGAAATGGCAAGTCAGTTCTTTGACAACAAAACTGAAGAACATTTTAAGATATTTTTTAAAAGGTATACTTTGCATTTTTCCTTTTTTTAAAAATCTCTGTTGAGATTTTTTTATTTTAATTTGGAAATATTCTTTGAGAGAATTACTGATGTTTGAAGAGTACTTAGAGCTCTGTTAATTTTAAATTTTCTACAACTTAAAAAAACCCTTTTTATCTATTCAAGTGCACAGTTGGCAAATCTATGTAAAATACAAGATTGTGTGCGATATTTAACAATGCACTGTATTGCAAACAAAAAAGCAGGTTTTTTATTCATGTAGTCATTAAGATCAAATTAGAAAATTAAAAGTCTCAGCATGTTGATAATTCTGTATGCATGTCATTCAGGAAGATACTAGTATGGCAAGTTGATTAAAATAATCTCTCAAAAACTAAATACTCAACATAAACTTAAAGTAGCTTTACGTGACCCAGTGCTATTTGTGAGTCATTTTGTTATTTTTATTTGACTGCAAAGTTTCCACACTGGTACCTAATTCAAAACTTTTATCACCATCTTTATACCCACTCTAAGCTTTTCACTTTAGTTAAATAATTTATTCCTGGTTTCCTTATGGGCTCAAAACAATTGGATTTGTGTTTACTAAACTTCCCTTTCCTCTGACCCATTATTTTTCAGGTCACTTACATCCACCTCATAATTTTTTAATACCTTAAATCCCTTTATCTCCTTGTCTCCTTTCTTCCTAGCTTTTTTAAAGTTAAACTGGCTACCATTGTTTACGATAAGTTCTTCTATCATTTTACCTCAGTATGTTCTTTATTAAACAACTAGAGGCCCAATGCACAAAATTCGTGCAAGAGTAGGCCATCATAGCTGCGGTGGCTTCCTCGAGATCCCTCCTTCACAGCCAGGGTAGCTGCCGTGATCCCGAGGCTACAGCCCCAGCTTCATCCAGCCGTGCAAGAGTAGGCCATCATAGCTGCGGTGGCTTCCTTGAGATCCCTCCTTCACAGCCAGGGCAGCTGCCTTGATCCTGCGGCTACAGCCCCAGCTTCATCCAGAAGGTCGTCTGGAAGGACGTCCGGTCTAATTAGCATATTACCCTTTTATTATTATAGATTCTCATGAATTTTACTCTCTCTCCATTTACTTTTTCATTCTACACTAAAACACATTTAAGACTTTCATGTCTAAAGTATCTTGATATTCCTGTACGTTCAAAGTACCATCACAACCACATCTTTCACCACTTTAAACCATTAACAGTTATTTTTTGTTCTGACCCTATTGCCAAAGTGCTAAAGTTTCTGTCTCAGAGTATTAGCTCTGGCTTACATATATGAAATAAAGAAAAAGCTGGCTATATAGATAGTTAAATGAAGAATTGTAGGAAATAAAGTATCTGAATGTTTATTATGTCAAAATGTTAATAAAACATGGATTCAGAACTTGATGCCTATAATTTATAGTTGAGTCAAATTATACAAACTGTAAAATTAAAAAGTCACAGTTTCCTTTTCTAAAATAAGTTAATTAATTTTAGAGTTTTTTTTGCATTTAAATAAAATGATATATGTAAAGATCTTATACAATTGCCTATCTAATAATAAACACAAGCTAAATATGTATGTGTGTGTTAAATATAGCTAATAGAGTGTGTGGTTAAAAATATCTTGTCTTATTACCCAAAGCAATCTATAGATTCAATGCACTCTCCATTAAAATACCAACAACATATTTCACAGATCTAGAAAGAACTCCCCCAAAATTCATCTGGAATAATAAACAAAACAAAAACAAATATCTAAGGACCAGTCCTCCAAAAGAAACTCAATTGTCATAAATCCCCTTTCCCCTGGGATTTCATCAACCAGAGAAGACTGACTCAGGAGAGGAAGCCGGCAGTCAGCACCACACCGAGGCATACCTTCTCACAGCTGTTGTATCTCCCATCTATTCTTTGAAGGGTCCATTCATTCATCTTTTCTAGAAATCATTTACTCTCCCCTGAATTGCCTACACCCCTTCCCCTATTAAGATGGCACATAAGCTCTCAAATCTCACCACTTCATGTTCTCAAAACTGCCTGGTATTGGCACAAGAACAGACATATAGACCAATGGAATAGAATAGAGAACCCAGAAATCGACCCAAACCACTATGCTCAATTAATATTTGACAAAGGAGGCAAGAACATACAATGGAGTCAAGACAGTCTCTTCAATAAATGGTGCTGGGAAATTTGGTCAGACACATGCAAAAAAATGAAACTAGACCACCAACTTACACCATACACAAAAATAAACTCAAAATGGATAAAGGACTTAAATGTAAGACAGGAAACCAGAAAAATATTAGAAGAATCCACAGGAAACTAAAGGGAAAATAAACAAATGGGACTACATCAAAATAAAAAGCTTTGCACAGCAAAAGAAACCATCAACAAAACAACAAGAAAACCCACTGCATGGGAGAACATATTTGCCAATGATATCTCTGATAAAGATTTAATCTCCAACATTTACAGGGAACTCATGCAACTTAACAAAGGGAAAATAAACAATCCAATCAAAAATCGGGCAACGGATCTAAATAGATACTTTTCAAAAGAAGACATAAGGAAGGCCAAGAGACATGTGAAAACATGCTCAAAGCCACTAATCATCCGAGAGATGCAAATGAAAACGACAATGCGGTACTATCTCACACCTGTCAGAATGGCTATCATCGATAAATCAACAATGACAAATGCCGGTGAGGATGCGGAAAAAAAGGAACGCTCTTGCACTGCTGGTGGGAATGCAGACTGGTGGCAGCCACTGTGGAGAACAGTATGGAGTTTCCTCAAAAAACTAAAAATGGAACTTCCATTTGACCCAGTGATCCCACTTCTAGGAATATATCCCAAGAAACCAGAAACACCAATTAGAAAGGATATATGCACCACTATGTTCATAGAAGCACAATTTACAATAGCTAAGATTTGGAATCAGCCTAAGTGCCCATCAGCAGATGAGTGGATTAAAAAACTTTGGCACATCTACGCAATGGAATGCTATGCTGCAGTAAAAAGGAAGGAACTCCTACCATTTGCAACAGCATGGATGGAACTGGAGAGCATTATGCTGAGTGAAATAAGTCAGTCAGAGAATGATAAATATCACATGATCTCACTCATTTGTGGATTATAATGAACAACATAAACCGATGAACAAAAACAGATCTAGAGACAGGGAAGCATCAATCAGATGCTCAAACCTCAGAGGGAAGGTAGGGGAGGGTGGGGGTAAGAGGGAGAGATCAACCAAAGGACTTGTATGCATGCATATAAGCATAAGCGATGGACGCAGACAATAGGGGGTGAGGGTGAGGGCAGGACTGAGGGGATGAGGGGGCAATGGGGGAATAAAGATACATTTGTAATACCTTAATCAATAAAAGTTTAAAAAATATATCAAAAAAATCTTGTCTTACTTAAATAAAAAGTCTTTTGATATTACCTAACTAAAGAGAAAATTACTCTAAGTTGAAATAAAAACAAGAGTCATTGTATATGGAATGAATAAGTGCATTCCTATCTATTGATACTGATATTAAATCCACATATATGTGTTATTACTTATTATTGGTAGAAAAACCATAATATCTCTTTATATGACCATCTACTAAACTTACATTCTATCACATTTTTTAATATCCATGAATAGTAATATTGGGCATAGTTTAAAATAGTTTAATCTTAAAACTAAATATTATGCTATTATATTTTAGTAATGCTGTTACTATCAATGAAAGAAGTTCCTGTCAAAAAATAAATGAATAAATGATAATTTTCATTAAACAAATATGTAGGTGTTGGTTGATTTTCTGATTTAAAAAATATAGATCACGTATTTTCACTTTTTATCATCTTACATAATAAAAGCCCAGTGACCATTACAGCAGAATGAACAGAATGGCAGATTGACCAGTCGCTATGATGCACACTGACCACCAGGAACCAGACACTCAAGGCAGGAGGAGGAGGAGGGGGGCGCAGTGAGGCCTGGAGGCACACACTATGGCCCAGAGATCCCAGGAACCGCAAGCTCAGAGTTTGCTTTCCAATAAAAATAATAAACTAAAAAAAAAAAGCAGGCGAGGCTGCCACCCTGGGAAGAACGGCTCCAGGAGGGAAAGGCCTCCCCAGGCCCCGCCCAGCCTGGCTTGTGCACTGTGGGCTCACGTGGACTCATCGGTTACGTGCAGGAAGCACAGCCTCTCTGACTCCAAAGCCGGTCCATGACAGCTGCTTCATGTCCAGTGCTATGGTGGACCCATTACTGCCAGGCCATCTCTGCTCCAACTTCCAGCTTCTGGCTTCCTGCCTGCCCCTTCATATACTATGTGTGCTTGGGGGCATGGCTTCTGCCTCCCTGGTTAATAGCACCACAGCACAGCCAGAGAGTGGCAGGACACCGCCACCAGGGCTGGCTGGACATTGAATTGGCTGCTGACTGAGTTCCATGTGCAGTTACACTGTGTGTTTACATTTGTAGGGAAGCAGGGCAGCCCACTCCTGATGCCCACCTCACCTTCTAGGCTAAGAAAAGCTCGCTGATCTCCATGTTTCTCCTCCCATTCGAAATCAAAACCTCTTGGGGATGAATTATCCCAGCGATGGCCCCAACACACGCTCAGTATCACTGTCACAGACATTTCCAGTCATTACAGCCCGTTCCTCAGCCTACAGTGCCCTGCTCCACCCACTGCCACTCCTCACCTCTCACCCTCTGAGGACCACCTACTGTTATACTATTTGAAATGTGAGCAAGGTCTCAAATGACCCCCTGTCAATATCCCCCTTGCTCTACCTTTCTTCCTCTAAAAACCTTGCATTTTAAAAATATATATTTGATTGATTTTGGAGAGGGAAATAGAGATAGAAACATCAATGATGATAGATAATCATTGACTGGCTGCCTCCTGCACATTCCAAACTGGGGATCGCAATCTCTCCCAACCCCTTCACCCATTACCTTCCCCGGCCAGCAACCCCTTCACCCTTCATGGTGGTGTGGCACCAAGGGAAGGAGGAGGGGGTGAGGCAGGGAACCGCTGGGTGGTGGGGTGCCGAAGGCAGTGTCAGTGAAGGCAGTGTCAGTGTCTGGCATCTGTTTCTTCTGCTCCTGGCCCAGCCCGGCAACAGTCACCTCCTCTCCCGACCCTGCAGGGCCTTCAGTCCTAATAGCCCGCCAGGCCTAGGGACCCCACCCATGCATGAATTTCGTGCACCAGACCTCTAGTCTACACTAATAAAAGACAAAGATGCTAATTGACTGTACCTTTGCTATGCCCACTAGCCAATCAGAAGAGTATGCAAAATCATCCGACAAAGATGGCGGTTAATTTGCATACAAAGGTGCCCAGCGAAGACTGAAGACAGTGTAGAAGGAAGCCAAGCACTGCAGAAGGGAGCCAAGTGGCAGAGAAGGGAACGGATCGGAGGTAGCAGAGATAGGAGTGGAGCTGAGGCAGCGGACATGGAGGGAGCAAAGTGGTGGAGGAGGGAGGGAGCGAGGCGGTGGACATGGGAAGGAGGCAAAGCAGAGGACACGTTAGGGAGCTGAGGTGGTGGGGAAGGGAGGGAGCCGAGGCAGTGGAGAAGGGAGGAAGCCAGGTGGCAGAGAAGGGAGGGAGCGAAGTGGTGGAGACAGGAGGGAGCCGAGGGTGAAGTGGCGAATGGAGGGAGCGAGGCAGCAGAGAAGGGAGCGAAGTCTGCCTCAGTGGGTTTCACTCCCTTCTCTGCTTTGCTCCAGTCTCAGGAAGCCCTACTCTTGTAGGAATCTTCCTGCAACGGGCCTCTAGTTAAGAATAATCTGCATGACTAGATATTTATCCTCACATATGTTCATATGAGAAAAGATAACTTCCTTATATAGACCAATGGACTAAAATTTACAGCCAAATATTGCTAAGCTCACAATATGACATTTCTAACACAGAACTTAGATAATGCAATCTCAATGAGCCCATTTTCACTAGTCATGGTATTATATATTCCCAGTTATTATTATATGCATGTATGTGGTAACTTCCACAAATACTTCATAATTTAGGAATCTAATTTCTAATTTGACAATGTAGGAGAATATGTACATCAAATTCTATAAATTAATATGAGTGAATCATGTAATCTGAGACTCCCATATAGCATGTGATTTATGTCTTGGAACCATGCCTCTTAGCATTAATTTGAAAGAATTAACTATACTAATAGAAACAAAGAAATTAGTTGGTCAGATGCTCCTTTCTTCTTTAGTATTCTGGGGATCATGAAACTGTGTCCCTCATACAATCTACTTATAATATTTAAATAAAATATAGGCATTTACAAAGAAAAACAATTTCTACACAAGCCCTAGACCTCCATAAGCACAATTTGAAAGGAGGACACCACCCCCACACACACACACCATGTCAGACCACACCTCACCAAAGTGATTAGCCCTGAAGATTCCCAGATCTAGGCACTTCCTGCCCTTATTTGTGGTTATATCAGCACAAAAACCCAATTCCCTGTTCATGAGAATCCATCTCTAAATGCCTCTGATAATTCTTCACTATCTTTACCCTCCCAGAAATGTCTTAATCTCCTCCCCACCTCCATTCAGGACACACAATATAAATAAGCCATAATTCCTGTCCCTACAGCTGCTCTTTATTGCTGTTTGCATAAGACAACACACAACATTCACAGTAACTCTTTTGGGCAGTAACAGTTTTTCAAAACTTTTTGAAAATTGAATGCTTAATTTGTTCATTGATTGACCTCATTGGTTATACATCTGAGTGAACTCATTCTGAGAATTTTGCTTTACTGAAATTGGATGCTGTTAAGCCAAAGGTTAGTCTTTTAATTTTTTATATTGAGGATTTCCAGTTTTCTAAGTATTTCTAAATATTCCACCCCCAGAGGTCTTGCCAGGATGACTAAAATTAGTTTTTCATTTCCATGATCCTCATTTTGATGATCTGATGCCCCTCACTAAACAGAGAAATACAATCTCACATTCGGGGAAGATTTTATGGATGATGGTGGAGGCTCTTTTACTTCAAAAGGATGCAATATAAGGGAAGCTACATTTATTTAAATTACAAATTTAAATTTCATTTTGTACTGCAGCAGAAACCAATCAATCTTCATGGGAAACAAAGAGTGTGAAGCATTTATGATGGAATCGGCATTTAAATGCAATGTAGTTTTATAGAAGCACTTGTTTTAAGAGCACCAAAAGACTGATTAACTGAAAGTGCTTTAAGTTAATGCATTTTAGCTTCAGTAATTTTTACATGGATTCTAATCTAACTATATATGTGTTTAAGAAAGCAGATTTGATAGAGGCATGAGAAAAGATATATTATAGAATGCATATTTCTTTGCAATTAAATCCAATGTGGAATAACAGAAATTACAATTTATTATCTAAAAAAATGTAAATTTTGAAAATTATTTCAGACTACAAAGTGCAAAAATTGATTGATATTTCTCTCTATATATAAATACATAAACTAAATTATGATTTAACTATCTAATATTTTAATTTAAACTAAACCTAATGTAAAACCTAAATTCTTAGGGAGAATATGTGTTATTGATTTTGAATGAATAAAGAATCATGATTTTTAGAATTTTTTACTTCTAGCCAAGGTTGCATATCCAGCAATAAATCTTTCTGACAAAGGTAGTAATCAAAACTTTTTTACGAAGACTTAAAGAGACTCAGCAAAGATATTGAAGCAAGAACCAATATACAGATAACCTTCTTAGAAATATATTAAAATGATAACTTGGTCACTAAAAGACAAAAATAGAAAAAAAATATACATAATAATTGAAATGCACACTAAGGAATTTCTGCCCGACATGGTACAAATGAAATGAAATTAAAGATTGATATTTTCAAGAAGTCCAATGTCATGAAAGATAAAGAAAAGACTGTTGGATCACCACAAACCATACTAATTTGGAAGATATATTAAGAGTAACCATTTTGTCCCTGATTGCCTATTTCAGCTGATTTTTTTTTTCATTTATCTGTATTTTCTAATTTATAAATAGATCACAAACTGGTCAAAGTGATAAACAGACTCCTAGTGAGACATTAAAAAAAGTAAAAGTATGAACTCTATCTAAAGGATATGTAAATCAATGTAAGCAAAGGAACATGAAAGAATGAAGGCACATGCACAAAGCATATATATGTTACAGAATTCCAGGGTAGGAGGAATAGGGAAACTGAGACAGGAAAGTTAAAACAAGGCCCAACAAAGTGGGCAATTTGTAGCCAGCTTGTAACTAACAAGCCATTATCTTCCTCAGCCAAGGACATCACAGCAAGTGGTAAAAAAAAACAAAAAACACAAAACAAAACAAAACAAAACAAAACAAAAGTCTCACTAATGAGAGAATGCAGAAAGGGAGGAGGGGAGGGGAAAGGGAAAAAAGGACCGGTTTACTCCCTAAGAATCCAGCTGCATGGAGACTCAGCAAGAGAAAGTTGCCAGGTGCTTCCCATGAATTCTGGTAAGGCGACAAGGTGAAAAAGGACCTTGGGAATCCATCTGTACAAAATAGTCAGAGAGGCCTTTTGAGACCTACAGACAGGAGGGTGCATAAGGCCTCAGACCCCCACCCACCCAGCTCTTCAGAGTAGCTGAGAGCCTGTCTGTGCTTCATAAGCCAGATGTACAGGTTTGCTTGCTTTGCTATTGCTCTTTTTAATAAAGATTCATGCTTTAATTACCTTATTAAATTGGTTTTTCACAATGCAGTCCAGGTCTCTTATGTAAATTCATGTATATGAGAAGACAAGGATGGAGGTTGGGGACAGCCCTCTCCCACTGGCTCAGAGGGCTGGACTTTCCAGGTACACCTCTCTGGGGTTGGTAAGAGGTGCCTAAAACATATACACACATATATATTTACAATTATATTTATAAGTACATGTAATAAAATAGTTATACAAAAATTAATATAATGGGCATTGTTAGAAAAAACTCTTTCATAAAGTGCTTCTAAGGGAAAAAGAATTCTAATAAGACAAACTTTGAGAAATATCCCCTTGTGTAAGTTAGGTTCTTTCTCTGCAGACTTCCCAACATTGTCTGTAGTAGGAGCAGTGGAGTCACATGGTAACTCAAAAGGAAAGCTGGGACAGAAAGGAAATCGCCACCAAGGAGAGGAAAGAGCAATTCCTGTGAGCTGGAATCAGCAGATGAACGATTGAGCACCACCAGCACTGACTGGAGGAGCAGGTTGCAATGGCACCGGTAGCTACAGGGGTAGGTGAACCCTTGGACAAGAACCCAGAATAAAGCCAGGTGAAGCTGTGCATGGAGTTGCATGGTACCCACACACTCCCCTGACTTCAGGCCCTAAGAGGTCAATGACCCTCTACCTTTGTATGCAGATCTTGGAAAATAAGGCAGAGGGAGAAGATACAGCCTTAGTAGGGAACTGAACTTTAATTAAAGGGACACCATTACCTCCCATTGGCAAGCTTAAGCTTTCCTCACTATCATCAGGACTTGGGTTTACTGAAGTTTCAACTAGTTATTGAAATCAAGGAGTTTTAGAGATTTGATCATTTCAATAATACTGTGGGTGAGAATGCATCCACCAACAGAAGTAGTATAGCTGGCATATAAGATAAAAAATATTTTAATTATAAAAATTTATTGGATTGAAGCAACCCATATGCCTTATTCTGAAGCCAATATTCATGCTTAATTATTGCTAGAGTTTAAAAGTCATTTTCCTACTCCAGGACATGAACTATATGCTGAATTTTAGGGATCATGTTTGCAGAAAATGAGATAGAATTAGGAATCTAAAGATTGCTTCTTTATTTCTGACTATGTAAATGGCTTGGGGCTAATTAACACTAATCTGAACTGCAACTACAATGGGATAATAATAATAATACTATTTTTTTTTAAATTTAACAGAACATTTGTCAAACTCCTCTTCAATTTGAGAAATTCTCCTGTGAGTTTTGTAGGAAGATAGGGATGGATCTTCTCCCAAAGTTAAAGTGACCTGTGAGTTTCTGCTGTAATGTAGACCACCAATTTTCAACCATTTTCATCTCATGGCACGCATAAACTACTTACTAAAATTCTGTGGCATATCACAAAGTATATTTTGTGCCAATCTGACAAAAAATTGGCATACATTGGATTCATTCACACTGGATGGCTATTGTTGTGTTGGCTGTTGTCATTTTTTAATTTTATTTTACAATCTTAGATTCTAAGGGAAAAGAGGTCAGTGCCACTGACTAAATAGCCAGGTATTGCATGTTATAAAAATTCTTGCAGCACACCATGTGCCTCTTGCAACATTCCTGTTGAAAATCCCTAATCGAGACTGTGTATGAACATTAGGTTTGGCCCTCCAGAGGTTTACACTAGGACTTTGAATATTGAACAATGTCTCAAAGACACAGGAGCAAGTGAAAGGCTCCTCACAGTGGCAGGAAGAGTGACACATGCCCAAGAGGAGGAGTTGCAGGGTGACCTGGGCAGTCCACCCATGGCAGCAGACAGCATCCAAACCTGGATGTCTTACGTATGATTTCCCGTAATTAATTCCTGTATATTTTCTGTGACTGACAACACACTATACCTGTTTCTGAGTCACCTGATATCTTTTAAAAGCTACTTCTGCCAAAGGTATCCACGCTCATTTCTCTTCGCAACTAAGAACTGTGACTAACACTATTTGGTTTCCATAGTGTAAAAGGGAAGCTGAAAAACATGAAATATATAACGCTTCAGGTTAATGATTTCGGGATCTTTTACGTGTAAACACTTTGTAACTTAACATTTTACTATGTTCAGCAGAGTCCCTTCTCTGTTAATGAGGAACAGTGTATTCGTTTTCTATCACTGCTGTACAAATTGTCTCAAATTTAGTGGCTTAAAACAACCACTGTCTTACATCTTACATTTCTGAAGATCAGAAGTCCAAAGCGGGTCTCATTAGACAAAATCAAAATGTCAGCAAGGCTTCATTCCTTTCTGGAAGCTATAGGGGTAAAACCATTTTCTTGCCCTTTTAAATTCTAGAAGCCACACCTATTCCTTTTCTGCTAACCTGTTCATCCATCTTCAAGCCAACTATAGCAGGTCAAGTATTATTCTTATATCACTCTAACTTCCTCTTCTGCTTCCTTCTTCCATATTTACATTCAGCCATCCAGATATTTCAAGATAATATTTTTACTTTAAAGTCATTCCTAGCAACCTTTATTCAATTACCATCTTAACACCCCTTTACAATGCAAAGTAACATGTTCTCTGGTTTCAGAGGTTAGGCTGTGAATATCTCTGGGGACCATTATTCTGCCCACTATGAAGAGCATTCCAATTAAAGAATAGTCTGTGTACTTGTGTGTTAAAAACTACATGAACAGATATGGAAATAATACAGTGTTTGAGGCAGATTAAAGTATTAAATATCTACATAATCCATATCAAATAATTTTTATCTAATTCCAAATAGTTTAATAATGGAAAATCATTTTACATATGTGCTATTCCTCAAATGAACATTTTATTTTATTTTTCCCAGCTTTATTGGGATATAATGACATATAATGCATAAGTTTAAGGTATAAGATGCATTGCCGTGATACATTTATATATTGAAAAATGATTACCACACAGCATTAGCTAACATCTCCATCAAGCTGCCCTGCCTCTGCTCTTCCAGGTTTTCACCCCATAGCCTGCCAATAAATGTATTTGTTTATCATGTTATACAGAGTTGAAGGATTCTCAACAGTGAGGTAGAAATCTTCATGGGAGAGGGCTGACTTGTGTTTTAAAAATGATTTTTGATTTTGAGGATTTGTAAAGTATCTCTAATAGTAGTTGAAAAGGCAACCAGTCCCTGTATAGCCATTGTGACCAAAGTAACCAAAATAGGTTTTACAGAAAAGATTCAATCTTAGGAGTTATGTGTCTATGGATAATTCTTCCTTTTCCTTAATAACAATGACTATAGAACCAGAGAAATACAGAAAGTAAGAAGGCTTTTTTATCTTTTAACAAACTGACAAAAGATGAAAAGCTGGTTTAGGGTCAAAGAAGTTGACATCCGCTGAAATAAATGTACAGGGTATCCCCCCCAAATATATACACACACTTTGAATAATTATTAATTACAACGGATTAAATCTGAAAAGACAGAAACATCAATTGAGCTATCAGCAGTTAGGTGTATATACATTGTTTTTGGACATCCTATATATGTGGTTAAGGAAGATTATAACTATCAGATCTGTTTTCCATACAAGTAGGGGTATAAGATGCATTGCTGTGATACATTTATATATTGAAAAATGATTACCACGAAGCATTAGCTAACATCTCCATCAAGCTGCCCTGCCTCTGCTCTTCCAGGTTTTCACCCCATAGCCTGCCAATAAATGTATTTGTTTCTCATGTAATACAGAGTTGAAGGATTCTCAACAGTGAGGTACAAATCTCCATGGGAGAGGGCTGACTTGTGTTTTAAAAATGATTTTTGATTTTGAGGATTTGTAAAGTATTTCTAATAGTAGTTGAAAAGGCAACCAGTCCCTGTATAGCCATTGTGACCAAAGTAACCAAAATAGGTTTTACAGAAAAGATTCAATCTTAGGAGTTATGTGTCTATGGATAATTCTTTCTTTTCCTTAATAACAATGACAATAGAAACAGAGAAATACAGAAAGTAAGAAGGCTTTTTATCTTTTAACAAACTGACAAAGGATGAAAAGCTGGTTTAGGGTCAAAGAAGTTGACATTCACTGAAATAAATGTACAGGGTGTCCCCCAAAATATATACACACACTTTGAATAATTATTAATTCCAATGGATTAAATCTGAAAAGAAAGAAACATCAATTGAGCTATCAGCAGTTAGGTGTATATACATTGTTTTTGGACATCCTATATATGTGGTTAAGGAAGATTATAACTATCAGATCTGTTTTCCATTACAAGTAGGAAGCATGTTATGAAATATAGGTGAAAACACAAATTGAAACTAAAGTAGGTTTTGAAATGAAAGACTGAATAAAACTGTTCAGGGGGGGAAAAGCTATTGTATAATATAGGATCACTGAATTATATATAACTTAGTGATTTTTTAAAACAATTCATTTCAAATATTTCTAAAACACATTTCATGTTTTGTTTTGTTTTTCTGTTTTTAAAGTCTTGCCTAGGTTTTAGAAGAAATATTCCTGGGCCTTTATTTCATTTTATTTTTGCTTTTCTGGCATGAGCTATATTTTAGAGTTACCAAATACAATTGATATGGGAAAGTTATTCTATCTTTTAAAAAAAATCCAGTTAATAAATGCAGAGAAATGGAGAGACAAATAATGTATATGATTCACAGGATTGACAGTGGTAGATTAACAACACCTTAAACCACTGACAATTTAACATCTCTAAATCAGGGGCAATATTCATTTTTACTACTATTTCTGAGCCAGTTTTGGATAATGTTTAAAAACTATACCATTATTGAAGAGGAGGAAAAGAAAGTGAGTTTGAAGCAAACCTAAGCCAACTAATAATTAATAGTGAGAAGACAGAAAGAAGCTAGGTAGATAGGGAAAGGGCCGGGAAGGGAGTGTGAACACGGGAGACATGAGCTTTAAAATGTATGAATGTTGCTAGGACAGGCAGCTTGCAGATAACCATTCCCAAGAATGTTATTAAGACAAAATTCTTTGAAAATACCAATTAGGAGCTATCAAGGCTGTCCCCACCCCCTAAGTTAAAAAGTGCACAATTCCTCTCACTCCCCTCTTCTCCCAGACATGCTAAAGGTTCCTGATGTTCATTCCTGGTGGCTGGGGAGCACATGGACTGATAGACTTTAATTTGCTTGGATGTTAAACTACTACCAGCTGTAAC
The DNA here is from genome assembly GCF_000412655.1 of Myotis brandtii. NCBI lineage: Eukaryota > Metazoa > Chordata > Mammalia > Chiroptera > Vespertilionidae > Myotis > Myotis brandtii. The sequence continues at coordinate 399,693 of NW_005366108.1, read as the reverse complement.
AGGGAAAGGAAGCTCCGGACACGGGCCTGCTCCTGGAACCCCAGCTGCTCCTTTTCTAGGACTGGTTTCTCTCAATAGACTTCAGTTCTGATCATTATTTTTGTCCATGACTTCATTCTTCAATTTCGTGAGTTAACGACTGGGACTCAAACCCCACATTTTGGTTTCAATAGTATCAACTCCTTTCATAGACTCAGTAGTATATGATACAGAAAGGATGGCAGGTAGTCTTCATAATTTCTTAAACAACCTCCATCTCCCTGCTTTTAAAATTCTTTCAAGAAAAAATACCATGTGCTTTTGTTTGTTTGTTTGTTTTATGCTTGAAATATTCACATACGCCATAGTCTAATATTATCATCAGTTATTAATGTATTATGACTACATTGGGATTCAAGGGAACACATGTTTTTGGCTTAGGAAACTCACATTCTAACATCTTAAAATAGCCATTCTTAACATTGTTTTCTTGGGAAATTTCCTGCACATTGAAAGAACAGCTATAATATCAACTACCAAAAAAAAAAAAAAAAAACAACAGCCAAATTATTACTTAGGAATGATTTTAATCATTATGGGTTTTTTTTAGTCCATTCCTATTTTAAACATCTTAATATTTATCTTCAGCACTTTTCAGGTTATAATAATTTAGAAAATTTTCACGAAGGTAATTTTTCTTTATGTTTGAAAACAAAATCCTACAGCAGCAAATAGTGCAAATATACATAAAGATAAAAATTAAAGCTCAAATGAGATTAATCTCTTGGAAATTACAATGCAATGGAAGTGATGAGATAAAATTATGTGGATTGCAGGTTCAAGTTTATGAATTTGTATACAAGTTTTCACTGGAGGGTTTTTTCTCTCCCAGAACTCTTGAGTCTTCACACCAGGTTAAATGAATTGACCTCCTCATCGTAGTTTCCTCTAGGCTATTTCATTTTCTGTACTGTTCTATTTAACCCCTAATGTATTTTTTAGGAACTCTTTAACCTTCTCCAATAAATGCACAAGCCTTTAGGGCAGTATGGAGTTTGTTATTATTTGTTGATAATTGATTGGAATTTTCTTAAAAGCAAAATAAAATTTTAGGAGGGTTCTTTATACATTCAGTGCTTTGAATGGCCAGTTAATTTTATAGTGTTTTATACTAACCAAATTATTTTAAAGTAAACTATTAAAGAAATTTGTTTATAGAATTTAAAGCCATATTGTCAACTGAGAAGAAAAAATCAGATCATAAGAGTGGAATAATAATAAACAATAAAGATGAAGAGGAATGTAGATTATTTATTTGCAATTTTAAATAGAGGGGATGGGATGCATAAAGGTGAGAGCATATGCAAGTAGTTTGCTAAATGGGAGAATTAAATTATTAGTTTGTCTTTGAAGTATAAATATCACAACTCCTACTACCACCACCAATCTTCCTGTCTACTGTAGAAAAGAAAATATTCATATTGTTCAACTTCTTTTGAAGGAGTTATCATAATCTATGACATAGACTGAATTAACTTTAAAGAGACCTAATTTTTAGGTCTAAATTATATCCTTATCTAATAATAGACAAACAGGGTAATTGACTGTACCTTCACAATGCTTCCCATTGGCTAATCAGCACGATATGTTAACCACCAACAAAGATGGCTGTTAATTTGCATATGTAGGCTCCAAGTGGTGGAGAAAAGACTGAAGGTGAGCCGGAGCAGTGAAGATGGAGCAGAGAAGATGGGGGATGGAAGGCAGTTCTGGCTGGGGCCACAAAGGAGGATGGAAGGCAGCTCCAGCCGGGGCTGGGAAGATGGAGGACGAAAGGCGGCTCTGGCCAGAGCGAAGGCCTGGGTCCTGGGTGCCAGAGGAAAACCGGTGCCCGCAGCCAGGAGAAGGGAAGGAGTATTGCATGAATCTCTTCGTGCGACAGG
>NW_005366108.1:373484-397726 GCF_000412655.1 Myotis brandtii | reverse complement strand
TATATATATATATATATGTATATATATATGATTTATATGTTTACTAATGTTTACTAGAGGCCCAATGCATGAAATCCATGCACTCGAGAGGCGGGGAGGTTCCCCAGCCCAGATTGCAAGAGGGTGCAGGCCAGGCCAAGGGACCCCACCAGTGCACGATCGGGGCTAGGGAGGGATGTGGGGAGAGACCACAGGAGGGCTCCAGGGCATGCCTGGCCCATATTGCTCAGTCCTGATTGGCCAGAACCCAGCAGCAAGCTAACATACCATTCAAACGTCTGCCCCCTGGTGGTCAGTTCACATCATAGCAAGTGGTTGAGCGGCCTTAGCATATCATTAGCATATTACACTTTTATTGGTTGAACGGACAACTGGACTACCGGACACTTAGCATATTAGGCTTTTATTATATAGGATATTTATATTTCAGTATTCTATAAAAAAAAAGAGAGCAGAACACCATCTGTTGATTGTTACTAACAAGGCAAATGAGTGATGGAATTCATTCCAAAAAGTAAATTTCATAAAGAGGAATTTACATGAATAAGTAAATGATCACAATAATATAACCATAACCTGCTTGTATTTATTATACAATCCACATAATTATTGCAATTCTTAACAAAATTTAACTTTGAAGGACTGTGATCAACATAAGCTCCTCAATCAAAGCGAGCTGTGTCTTGGTGATGGGGGTGATGGACATAGTAGACTAAATAAATGTTTTCTAAAACACTTCATTTCATAACTATTGTTGTCATAGCAGTGAAAAAGAATAGCTTAAAATAACAGCATAATCTTTAGTATGTGTTTTTTGCTATAGTGTTTGAAAGAAGATAAAATATTTATAAGAAATCAAGCCCATTAAAAATTATCATTTATGGAACTGTAACTAAAATCCATGTTTTGCAACATAATATATATTGTTTAACACAAATTTCTTGAAATATATATAAATATAATATATACTAGAGGCCCGTTGCAGGAAGATTCCTGCAAGAATAGAGCTTCCTCGGGCCTATTCCTGCAAGAATAGGGCTTCCAGAGGTTGGAGCGAAGCAGAGAAGTGAGCGAAGTCACTTGCTCCCTCCCTTCTCCGCCACTTTGCTCCCTCCCATGTCTGCTGCCTCAGATCCTCTCACGTCTCCACTGCCTCGGCTCCGTTCCCTTCTCCGCTCCTTCACTCCATTCTGCAGCACTTGGCTTCCTTCTATGCTGTCTTCAGTCTTCACTCTGTGCCTGTGTATGCAAATTAATCGCCATCTTTGTTGGGTTAACTTGCATATCACTCTGATTGGCTGGTGGGTGTAGTGGAGGGATGGTCAATTTGCATATTTCTCTTTTATTAGTGTAGATTACTGTAATTTTATATATAATGCATATGTATAGTTATATGCACATGCATATACATATATATACACACACATATATGTTTTTCAAATGAGATAAGTCTCTTGAGAAATACATATCTATATCTAATCTATATCTAATCTGTATCTAAATATCACATTCTTAAAAATAGTATTTTCCAAAATGTAAAATATTTTTCAATATTATTATTTATGTCAATAAAATAATTCTTCAATTATGTATGTAGTAAATAGGTAATAAATGTTTGGTCTTGACTCAAATATCATAATGCCCTACAAGTATGTTTGGCAGTTAAAGTTGGGTGTAGACAATTGTTCCAAACTTCTATAATATATTTCTAGGCCGAACAGTATGGCAGATTGCTAGTATTCTCTCTCAGACATAATATGTTATTTAAAATGTACATGATATGGAGGAGACAGAAGGAAGTTAGGTAGACAGGAAGGGGACCCTGGTCAGAGGAGGAAGTAGAATCAGGGACATATTTAGGTGGAGTTCCTAGACTACTCAGCTGGGATGAGCAGGGAAAGAAGGACATGCGTGAGGACTTAGCCTTTAAAAATGCACAAATATTATTAAGACAGGCAGTTTACAGATAACCAATCACAAGACAGTGAGGCATATAACCAATTCCAATAATGGTACTAAGACAGAATACTTTGAAAGATCCAATCAGAAGCTAGCAAGGCAGGTATCTATCCCTAGTTATGCACTCCCCTTGCACTCACTGGCATATGGCCATCTGGGATTCCACACTTGGAGTAATGGAATTTAATGAGCTTGGATGCTGAACTATACCCAGCTGCAACATGGAGCAGAAGCTCTAGACATTGGCCTGCTTTTGGAACCCTAGCTACACCTTTTCCAGGACTGGCTTCTCTCAATAAACTTTGCTTCTGCTCCGTTTTTGTCTGCAAATCCATTCTTCGGTTTTGCAAGGCAATGAACTTGGACTCAACCACCGCATTTTGGTTTCAATATTGCAATTTTTTAAATCAATATATAATTCCAATTAACTCTCATTCCCTGACAAATAACAGTGTATAATGTGACATAATATCATTACTAATTCAAATTTTCAATGCATGTAATAATGTGAATTATGCTATGACCTATATTTAGAACTGTAACAGAAATGTTTTTATGTTAGAAATCCTTGTGGAGTAGGTAGAAATGATGACTGATGATGATGTGAGGTGTCTTCAATGCTGATAATGTTCTACTTCTTGTTTGGGTGGTGGCTGCATGGCTATATAATCTTTGCAAAAATTAACCAAAATGTACACTCACAAATTCTTATACATTCCTCTACTGATATTAACCTGGGAATTTTCTAGGATCAGCCAGCCAGACTATAGGTGAGTGACAGCAAAGTTCAACCCTCTGCATAGTTGGAACCTATAATCAGCTTTTAGCCTGATTAAAATAATTATGTATAACAGAACTCCAAATAATTCTAAAAATTTTGTAATATAAAATGGAGAGAACAAAAACAAACAAATTAATAGCAGGAAAAAAAAATCTTTGAAACAGTGGCCATAGAAGAAATATTTCCAAAATAAATATTATTAATAAACTTAGAAATATAAGAAAATATACTTAGAAACATAAGAAATATACTGTAATCAGCCAACAAAAACCAGGATCCTGTATAAAATAAGATCACTCAGAGAATATGGACATGCAATTAGGAATGGAAAACTCTGTAGGAAGTTTGAAGATCAAAGTGAGAACATCTCCCCAAAAGGCAACAAAATACAGATAGGTGAAAACAGGGGAAGGAAGATAAGAAAGTTAATGGGAATTAGTGGACCAGTCTGGGAGTTCCTTGAATTACATAACAAGAGTCTATAAACAGAAAAACAATAAAATAAAGTGGAGGGACTCAATTTACAAATAACACAAAACAATTTTACAAATTTGAAGGACATGAGTTTTCCACATAAACTTTTAAGTGGGTGTCACTTGTAATTTGCTCCTAGAGACAATAAAAATGACCTTTTGGCTCAATAATGGTTTAGATGACTTATGATGGATCCTTTTTAAAAAAATATATATTTTATTGATTTTTTACAGAAATTAAGGGAGAGAGATAGTTGGAAATATCAATGAGAGAGAAACATCGATCAGCTGCCTCCTGCACACCCCCTACTGGGGATGTGCCCACAACCAAGGTACATGCCCTTGACTGGAATCAAACCTGGGACCTTTCAGTCCCCAGGCCTATGCTCTATCCACTGAGCCAAACCAGTTAGGGCTGATGGATTCTTTTAATAAAGCTGTATTCATAGCCTTGTCCTCCTCCCATGTCTTTCCTATGTAAATCATACATAATTTGTCCCACTTCAAAGAAGAAATACAGCTTTATTTTTTAAATGAAAAGGACAAAAATAATTGTTTTCTTATCTTTATATTTATTCTTTTTTTATTATAATTTAGTATTTATAAAAATCCCCTCAATCATTCAGAAATGATATAAGCCTTTCAATCCTCGGCTTTTATTAATCTCCTGAATGAAGTCTGTTTATTTTCAAGCTAGGAATTAATTAATTGCATTATATGTTATGCTACCTATACTGTAGCGGTATACAAAAAATTTCCTCACTGATAAACAAATAGGCCATTGTAATTTTGTCCTTGGGAAAGATTTCTGGCTATAACCTTGTTAGCTAGGGGAATGTTTGCATTTCAAATATAGAACCATATTCTATTTCTTTCCTATAAACCATGACACTCAATTATCAGAACCTGCTGGTGAGCAAAAAGTTTGTTACTGTTACATATATTTGTGAAGCTAATAACAAGTGATGAAGTCCCTTTTCTTGAGAGTCAAAAATATTAATACATTAACCAATTGTAGCTCATAACAAAGAGAACATTACACTCCTGCACCTTGAGACCAGATTTTATTATTAGTGCTATGGTTCATTCAGGATGAGCTAAAATAGGTTTTCCCTAATGAGTTCTACAGGCTAATTTTCCCACCAATTAAAGCTTTTCAGGGCATTCCATTTCTTCTCATATAAAAGCTCAATTCTCAGCAGGATCCCAGACCAGTATGACACCGAACCCAGGTTCATTTCCTGCTGCTCAAAAGCCAATAATCAAGAAGTAGAAGCTGATGGAAGAAAACGTGGTTTATTCAAAAGTGGGTTAGTTTGAGAAGATGGCGGAGTCTTGTCATAAAAACCATCTTAACAATTGGACATGGGGAGGAGTTTTTGGTAAGGCAGGAGGAGAAAGAAAGAAAAAGACAAAGAAAAAAAAAACAGAACAAAGGAGTGGAAAGGAGGGTATTGAGAGTTCTCCACTGAGGGGACTATATGCAAGGCAACAGTCTGTTCAGATAACTGGTGGAAGTAGAATTTGTTCTACTTGAATCTCTTTTGATTTAAGTAAAGAAATCTGCTAAACCATCTTTTCAAAGATAAATATTAGTAAGTAATCCACAGGGGAATATTACAGATCCTAATTTTAGATAGAAGCTTTACTTAGTCACTGGACAAAGCACCCAGAGATTTTTATGTACTTTGTGCTTCTCTCTATATATCAGCTTCATTCACTTTTCTTTCTATTTATGTATATTCTGAGCAAAAATTCACAATGCAGAATATAGACAGTTCACATTTTATAGTTCTCTTATGTTAAAGTTATAAAGTTCCAAACATACCAAACAAAAACAAAATAAAATAATAAAAAAACACCTAAATTTAATTCTGAGGATCTCCTCACATTTCCAGGAGAAAATTGCAATTGGCTTTAATCAAGTCAACTCTCTACCATTACCAAGTCAACTATAGTTGTAGGATAAGGTTATATGATGAAATGTGAGTCGTGAGTCTTAGGGGTTCTTTCTATTAGTAAAAATCATTTTCCAGAAAAAAATGGTACATTATAAGTGAGGCATACATTCTAGTAGATTTGTAGTATTATATTGTTTTCCAAGATTTTGATGTTTTACAATTATAAATTATTTATTACAATTGATTAGAGTATATAAATTTAGAACAAGATATATTTAATAGTTCTATATTACATTTGCCATTTGACAAAAATTTGAATAAAAAGAGTATATAGAGATGGGAAGTAATCTACATCTATTTGGTAAATTTTTCTGGAGGCAAAAAGATAACCAGGCCACATGTATGTTTTATGAGTGTTGGGATACACATAGAGATTGAATATGCATTTAGAAAGAAGTGCAAAAGATCTATGCTTCTTCTTATCCCAAATTTTAATCAAAGCTATATTTAATAAAAATACCTAGGGTGTAAACTAACTGCACACAGATAGTAAATACAAAGCTTTATATATTAATGACAGGTTCTGACCTGCCTGATAAAATTATTTGGACATGAATAACTGAAAAAAAATTGTATGCACTTGTACATACCGAAGACTAATATCTGACAAGTGTCTGGATAAGCTATACTTACAGGCTTTATAAAATTCATTTTTTAATACTTGCCTGAGGATATTTTTCCACTGATTTTTAGGGAGAGAGGGAAAGACCGAGAAAAACATCAATGTGAGAGAAATGCATAGATTGGTTGCCTCCTTCACAAGCCCCTACCAGGGCCCAGGCCAGGGAGGAGCCTGTCACCAAGGTATGTGCCTTTGACCAGAATCAAACCCAGGACCCTATGATCCACTTGCCGATGCTTTATCTGCTGAGCCAAACTGGCTAGGCTAAAATTCACTTTTTCATATTGCATAATTTTGTTCATTTTGTTTGGATTTTGGATACTTTTGATTAAAAGTGTAATCTTAATTACCAGATTATTATTCCATTTTGGATAGACTACAGTAGAACTTAATCCGAGGCACACACTAAGATGTGTACCAGTTTAGTTTCTTTATCCTAGACACACAGAAAGATTATCTTTCTCAGTCTTTCTTATAATTATGTTAGGGACATATAAGTAGATTCTACCCAAATGTAATGTGGTCAGAAACAGTGTGTGTGAATCCAAGCCTTGTCATAAAACAATTTGCAGGATCATCTGCATCTTTGTCTGCACACAGACTGGAAGAATACAGAGGATCTAGAAAACAACTCGTAGGAGCTACTAGGAGAAAGCAGTGCTTTCCTAATAGTGAGCTGGTACTCTCCCTCAATTGCCAATGAGGAGATCTGTCCAGTGGAGTTATCCAACAGTCATCCAATTGTGACATGAGTAAATAATAAAGATTTATTGAATTAAGTGTCTAAGGTTTTAAAGAGTTTAATACACCAGCTATTACTTATGGTCCTGGCTCATATGGTAGTATAATTGTCATCATTATTTATCCTAAGAAAGCAACCGTATGTTCTGATTCTACAATATTTTAAAATATCATTGTTCACTCTTATGCTCATAATTTTAAGTTTGTTAGTGAGTCACCTCATGAAAGGAAATAAAAAAAAAACACACACACACACAAATTGTCCCTTCAAGTTTTAAGGCATCCTTTAAAAACAACTGTGATCTGACATACTTCTACCATTGTAGAATAAACATTATGTGAAGGGAAAGAAGTTTACTGTCATGAGAATAGAACTTTTAGGAGCCATGCTTTCATTTATATAGTTCTATCATTTACTAGCTGAAGGGCCTAAGGCAAGTAATTTTAAGTATCTGCATTTCAATTTCCTAATATGTAACATGAAAGAGCTAGAGCAGACCCCTAAGGTCCCATCCAATTCCAAGATTTAATGATCTAACAACAGCCATGACTTGGATAGGATAGGGTAGGAGTTGTAGAAGTAATGGAAATAAAAAGGATATAAAGGTTACAGGTTGAAGAATACAAGTGTTGAAATAAAGGTGTGGCAGAGATTATAGAGAGAAAACAAAACTGTAGAATGACAGTATTTACTCTAGTAGAAATTCTATGTGCAGAATCTTGATTTGTAGAGAGCCATGTTAAAGAGTTTACGCTGTAAAGTCAAACAAAACTGGTTTTAAAACCTAGATCTGTAATATGTACCTGGAAATGTATCTAAATTCTCTCTGCACTTGAATTCCCCACTCTGTAAATGAAGATGACAATAAGTTTTTCTCAAGTGAAAATTAATGTGAGAGTTGAGTGAGTACATGTGTAGCACATAGAATGATATGAAATGCATGAGATGTATCCCCAAAATAGGATGTACTTATTTAAATATTTATTTTTTGAATCCTTTATTTCCCAAGTCAAATTACTTTCACATTTCTATATGAGTTATCAATTTTTCTTTAACTTACTGTGCAAACTTGTCAAATCGCTTTCTGTCTGTGTCAATTTTCTAATCTGTTAAAAAGAGAGTCAAACTAAAATATCTTGAATTTTATTAAAACATTTAAATAATATTATACCAATTTCCTCTACTGGTAAAAAGCATCTAAAATTGACAAAATATTCAAATTAGAGAAACACTAAAAAGTTACTACTATATTTTTCCTTTATTGATATTGCAAGCACCTGAGAAGAAAGCATATATTAATCTTATAAGGAGTCAAACTTGTATTAATTTTCTAAATATTTTAAATTATTTAAAATGCTGAATTTAAAAATTAAATAAACAGTAATTGTCTTGACTAGTAAGTAAAACCAAATATATTGTATTAAATATTAATTGACATTTCACAAATTTGCTATCCTTTATACTATTAAAAAGTAGCACTAAGCTATAAAAACAACACATTCAAATATCTCTAAGTAAAACTCATAATCTTAAAATTTAATTCACTTTATGTATTAGCTATTTAGATAGCTAATTTGATTTTCATGCCCATAAAAAGAAAATGAATGAAATTACTCCTAAGTAATAGTATGGTTAATATAGCTAATTAAAAGAAAATGATGTGGGCTTCTTTTTTTTTTTCCTTCTCTCTCTTTCTCTTTTTTTGTGTGCTCACTCTTTACTAGCCATTTTAAATATATTTTATTGATTTTTTACAGAGAGAAAGGGAGAGGGATAGAGAGTTAGAAACATCAATGAGAGAGAAACATCGACCAGCTGCCTCCTGCACAACCCCTACTGGGGATGTGCCTGCAACCAAGGTACATGCCCTTGACCGGAATTGAACCTGGGACCTTTCAGTCCACAGGCCAACGCTCTATCCATTCAGCCAAACCAGCTTGGGCTTTACTAGCCATTTTAATTGAATCACCATTTCTCCCATCTTTTAAACATAAGTAATGGGATTTTAAAAATTCTGTTCTATCTTCTGTTTATTCTTGAGATATATCAAAAGAGGGAGAATATATAAGAATTAAAATGGCTAAGGTCACAAAACTCAACTTAGATATGCTTATCCAAAAGTAGTCTATTAATTTGTTTCCTCCATAATGCTGGGGACTTTTATTTGCATAAAAACTTTCAGGTAGTGAAACTTGATTGCTTTGTATATCAGATGTCAAGGGCTGGATAAAGTGTTGAATCAATAAGCAATGATTAGAAGCCACTAATTCTAACCACAAAACTGGTATGGAAATTAAAGTGAATTATGTCAAGTAGCATAAATCTGCATCATCCAAGAAATTATAAACTAAGATGAACCTTCTCATTTTGCACATTTGTATTATATGTCTATAGATGTGATAGCTTCCTGTTTATTTTTATTTCTTTTTAGAAAATCATCAAGGTAGGGGCATGTAAGAATTTGAAGTGACACTAATTTTCAGTAAGAAAAAATTATCTAACAAATTTTAAATTATCTAAGGAAATGGGAAAAGGGTATTTATCATGATGAACAATTGCAAGGACAGCCATTTTAACTAATTTTAACTAGTGGTTTGGTATTTCTACCCTCAAAAAAGTATGTTACATACCTTCTTATTATCCCTACTAGAGACCCGGTTGACTAGTCACTATGAGGTGTCCTGGTGAGGTCCCTCGGCCTGGCCTGCACCCTCTAGCAATCCGGGACTCCTCCGGGAATGTCAGATAGACAGTTTCGACCCGATTCCCACAGGCCCAATCCAGACAGGAGGGAGCCTTATCCAGTGCATTGCGCGTCTGTCCCATGGTGGTCAGTGCACGTCATAGCGAGCGGTCAACTGGTTGTTCGGTCGTTTAGGATATATATAATTATATATATGTTACTCACTAATGTCTTATGCTACTTTCATAATTTTGTCAAAAAGATGAGCTAAAAAAATTGTGACATTGTAATGCTCTCACTAATTGAAGTAGGGATGTAGTCTAGTATATGCCTTAGTTCAAATAGCAACGTATAAGATATGAAATCCTATGAAGAAGTAGTATGTTTTTAACAATTGTCAGTTTTCTACTACTTTCAATATTCACCTTTTGAAACATATTTTGACATAAAAGTTTTTTTTTTTATGTCTGCATTTGAGTCATCTGTCCCACAATGTGCTCCTAACTACAATTACTCACTTTACAGTGGGGTTCTACTCTCTACCTAGCTGTAATTTCCTGGTGGATGGTCTCAATGGGCAGGAGCTGAATCCTCTGCATTATTTTAGGTGCAGATATTCCTTCAGTACCTCGCTATTGTATTTCCAATGGCTCTGTGCTATCAGATAGAAGAACTGGAGTTAACCAAAGGAATTCCAATGTAGGAAACATCGAAACTGCTTCTCACATTATAATACCAATAATGCAAAGAAAAGCTATCCTCACTATTTCATCATGGTTCCTAACCCATCTGTCTTCAAACCTGGGAATTTTCTAGACCAGATCATTTGCAAACTGCCACACTGAAAATGTGTACTTGCCTGCCCAGCCGGTGTGGCTCAGTGGTTGAGCATCGACCTATGATCCAGGAGGTCATGGTTCTATTCCCAGTTGGGGCACATGCCCGGGTGGAGGGGTCCATCCTCATTGTGGGGTGTTTAGGAGGCAGGATATCAATGATTCTCTCTCATCATTGATACTTCCATCTCTCTCTCTCCCTCTTTCTTCCTCTCTGAAAAAAAGTATATATTTTTAAAAACTTTAATTTTTGTTTTAAAGAAAAAGAAAATGCGTACCTGCCTGTGGGCAATCCCAACATCTATCCAGAGAGAATGCCCAGGTTTTAGAATTTTAGAATGTATTATCCTCCCCTTCTCACAAGTACTTCCTCACAAGAAGAGAAACCCTGTCCTCTCCACAGTAACATTCTCATAGTCTTAGTCATCAAGTTAAAATGTCAAAGATGGGAAAGTTAAGAAAGGCAATATTTTTACAGAATAATCTGGGATCAGCCTTGGATCGGGTGTTACAGGTCCATAGAGTCATCCCAGAATGGGCTTGATGACAACAAGTTTGGCATCCTTTGAAGTTTCCTGGCCATGACGTGAAGCAGATATGTTTCTCTCTTTTCAACAGTTGAACTTTTAATCATTCACATTGAGATTAATTCATTCATCTCATATTTACTATGTTTCCAATTGAATTCCATATTTGAGTGTTTTCTTTATATTTTAGAATCTAAAGAACTGAATTTAACACTGAAGAAAACTGGTAAGAACCATACATACCTTTATGGAGCTTGCATAATTTGGGGTGAAACAACAAAATAAATTAAAAAAAAAACAACCCAAAAACTTGTAGTACAACAGAATCTAATATATATTAAGCACTAATAAATAAAAGAGGGCAGGAAGGTAGGGAGTGTTGAGAATGGGCTGCACTTTTAAACAGTGGCCTGCCTGGCAAACCTCATTGACAACGTGACATTGAAAACAGAGGCAAAAGTTAAGAGATTAAATGACTTACATAGGAGCTAATATATGAGCAAGAACGAAGGCCCATAGCATTCTTATCAAGCTTGAGGCAAACAGAGGAAGCCAGTGTGGCTATAGCAGAATATGAAAACATGAAACTTTACTTCTGAACAGTGGCGGGATCTGCAGGGCATGCTATATCCTTTGGCGTTTATTACCTGTGAAATGGAAGGCACTGGAGAATTTTCAACAAAGCAGTAATGTGGTCTGACCTAAGGTTTAACAGGATCATGCTGACTGTAATGTACAAGAGAGATTAAAGAGGAGCAATGCTGGGAAAAAAAGGAGAGCAGTTAGGAGGCTACTATAATAATGAGGGACTTCTGCAATAACCAGAAGGCTACTACATTGACACATTAATGAGGAGCTACTGCAATAATTCGGAAAGCTGCAATCATTAGGGACCACTGCAATAATCAGAAGACTACTGAAATAATCATGGGCTACTCCAACAAGCAAGAAGCTACTGCAGCAATGAGGGGCTGTTGCAATGATTAGGGGCTACTGCAATAATAAGGAGGGTTCTGCAATATTCCAGACTATTGGAATAATCAGGGCTAATGCACTGATTAGGAGGCTACTTTGATAATCAAGCTCGCTGGAGATGATAGTGTCTAGACAGGCTGTCACACTGGAGAAGCTCATCAACGATCACATTCAGGCTTCATTTGAAAATAGGTCCTGCAGGATATGGAGACACACACACAAGCAGTGGGAAAGAGAAAGAAAAAAGGACAATACCAAGCAATTTGTTTGCTTGCTTTTCCTAAGAAATTAGAAGATGGAGTGTCTGCTGTCTGAGATGAAGATGACTGTGGGTAGAGCAGGTTTGGGGAAGTTGGGTCAGAATTTTAATACTGGACATGGAATATGTTTGAAGAACTTTCTTCCAAAGTGTATTCTGAAAGTTTCTAGTCACATGCAACTCTTCAGAAAAAGTTATAATTTTTATTTCTTCGGAAGATATTTCTTTTTTAAAATTTATCTTTATTATTGAAAGTATTACAGATGTCCCCCTCCCCACCCCTATTTACCCCTCCTCCCCACTGCCATCCCCTCCCCAGGTCTCCACCCCACTATTGTCTGTGTCCATGGATTATGCATATATGCATATAAGTTCTTTGGTTAATCTCTTCCATGCCCCCAATTTCACTCCATCACTTAAAAATAAAGGGCCCAGACAGTGTGGCTCACTGGATGAGCATCGACCCATGAACCAGGAGGTCACAGTTCAATTCCCAGTCAGGGCATATGTCAGGGTTGTGGAGTATGCAGGAGGCAGCAGATCAATGATTCTCTCTCATCGTTGATGTTTTTTTCTCTCTCTCTCTCCCTCTCCCCCTCTGAAATCAATACAAATATATTTTTAAAAAGTTAAAAAATACATAAAGTATTTTTAAATCCTACTGTCAACAAATATTTTATCTTTACTTCAAATTCTCTCAAATTTTTGGGAAGATGTAAATGGCTATGCATTTTTTTAGTTTGTTTTTGCTGTTGTTGTTATTTTGAGATCCACAATTATTATGAGTACCCCATACTAATAGAATTTTGTGAAACAAAAAAAATGTAGTTTATGTATACAATGAAATAGTATTAGAAAAATCTTTATTGAGCAACTCTTAAAGGCTAGAAAATTATACCAGAGTTTCTCATAAATACCTTTTTCCCTCAATCCTTAAAAAACATGGCAAAAAGATAATTAGTATGACAGAATTTCAGATTATGACAATTTGTTTGCATAAAATAATTATCAGTAAGTGTTTCTTCATCACTCTTCCCTGTTTAGAGAGGAAGATAGTATGTATTTTTAGATTATGTGTTCTACTCACCACAAGAATCCAAATACCTCATATTATGGACTTTTTTAGTAAGTTCACCAAAATGGTTGAATTTTTAGGCCATGAATTCTCTGTTTAATCCTGTGTATCAAATGACATTTCTTAAATATTAAGGGGATTTCCAGCAGCAAAAAACACATCTATGCAAAAGTGCTAATGTAAGAATTTCTCTAAGTCATGGATATTAGAGGTGGACATACAATAAATAATTTCTTGCAACCTTTGGAAAGAAATCAATTTTAAAAATTGAGAGCTAGTTTATTAATATTAATACATATTTTAATAGACTTTACATTGCAACTAAACTACATTAAGCTTTGCTGAGAAAAATAACATAAATTATCAAAATTTTGTGATATGAATATCTGATGCAGATTGTAGTAGGATACATGCACAACCCAGATTTTTAAAGCTCAACCATAATTTTCACATACAATGCAAATAAATTAATAGAAATATTGATATTTTATATTGTCAGTATAAAAATAATCACATAGTTATTTAAATTGAAACTTTTAATTTCAAAATATTTATTTTTTTATTTTATATTGATTTATCCCAATATTGATTGATTTAAGGTCAATCACTTATGCATTAAAGCAAGAGTTGTTTGCCTTCAAGAGTTCCTGGGTGGTTGATTAAGTACAGCACACAAACATTTTATAAATATTTTCAGAAATATAGCACAAAATATTGAAAATAGTGTGCTTTCAACCATTCTATCACTTTTTTTATGACAAAAAAGGGTTCCTATTAAAGCAAATTCTATTTTAGTGAGTGCTACTAAAGTTTATTCTATGGGTACGCTGCTTTTGTTGGTAATATAAAACAAATTACGTGCTTACAACAACGCTGATAATAAATGCAAGTTAAGATAAATTTCACGCATTTTTATTCTCAAAGGCATTAATAAATTATCAAATGTGGTTTTAAAATAGATCTGTTCAATTGTTCTTCCCCCTAGTTTGGTGCTTCTCTTTATACAGTTGTATATGTTTTTATTTTGTCTCTTAACATGTTTATGTGTAACATAAACAGTTATAGCTAATACTAGGGGCCCAGTGCATGGAATTCATGCAAGGGGCTTGGCCCTCGCAGCCATGGTGGCTTGCCTCTGGCCAAGCCCCGGCTTCGTCCAGAACAGCGGTTCTCAACCTGTGGATCGAGACCCCTTTGGGGGTTGAACGACCCTTTCACAGGGGTCGCCTAAGACCATCGGAAAACACATATATAATTACATATTATTTTTTGTAATTAATCACTATGGTTTAATTATGTTCAATTTGTAACAATGAAATTGGGGGTCACCACAACATGAGGAACTGTATTAAAGGGTCGTGGCATTAGGAAGGTTGAGAACCACTGGTCCAGAAGGTCATCGGAAGGTTGTCCGGAGGATTGTTTGGCTGTCCAGTCTAATTAGCATATTATGCTTTTATTATTATAGGTTATGTGTAAGTTTCATCCTTTCCTAGAATGTTTTATTCACTAAAAGATAGGCATTTACTCATTTTTTCTAGTGTATTTTATTATATTTTTCCATATTATTTATTATGACATTAAAATTTAATAACTGCTATTTCAGAGGCTCATGAAATTTATAATTGACATATAACATTGTATTAATTTAAAGTGTACAATGTATTGATTTGATACATTTACATATTACAGTATAATTATCACCTTAGCATTAGCTAACACCTCTAGCATGTCACATAATTATCATTTCTTTTTGTGGTGAGAACATTTAAGATCTAGTCTCCTAGCAATTTTGAAGTACTGTATATAATATAGTATTGCTGCTTATAATCATTCTGCTGTGCATTAGATCTCCAAGACTTCTTCTTCTTCTTACTGTAAGTTTATAACCTTTGATGAACATTAGCCATAGTTCTTTCACTCCCCAGCCTCTGGCAACCATCATTCTACTCTATTTTTATGAGTTCAGCTTTTTTTTTAAGTTCTATATATAAGCAATATCATACAGTATTTGTCTTTCTCTGTATGACCCATCTCATTTAGCAATTTCCTCAATTTCTCTCTCTCTCTCCCTCTCCCCCTCTGAAATCAATACAAATATATTTTTAAAAAGTTAAAAAATACATAAAGTATTTTTAAATCCTACTGTCAACAAATATTTTATCTTTACTTCAAATTCTCTCAAATTTTTGGGAAGATGAGGAACTGTATTAAAGGGTCGCGGCATTAGGAAGGTTGAGAACCACTGGTCCAGAAGGTCATCGGAAGGTTGTCCGGAGGATTGTTTGGCTGTCCAGTCTAATTAGCATATTATGCTTTTATTATTATAGGTTATGTGTAAGTTTCATCCTTTCCTAGAATGTTTTATTCACTAAAAGATAGGCATTTACTCATTTTTTCTAGTGTATTTTATTATATTTTTCCATATTATTTATTATGACATTAAAATTTAATAACTGCTATTTCAGAGGCTCATGAAATTTATAATTGACATATAACATTGTATTAATTTAAAGTGTACAATGTATTGATTTGATACATTTACATATTACAGTATAATTATCACCTTAGCATTAGCTAACACCTCTAGCATGTCACATAATTATCATTTCTTTTTGTGGTGAGAACATTTAAGATCTAGTCTCCTAGCAATTTTGAAGTACTGTATATAATATAGTATTGCTGCTTATAATCATTATGCTGTGCATTAGATCTCCAAGACTTCTTCTTACTGTAAGTTTATAACCTTTGATGAACATTAGCCATAGTTCTTTCACTCCCCAGCCTCTGGCAACCATCATTCTACTCTATTTTTATGAGTTCAGCTTTTTTTTTAAGTTCTATATATAAGCGATATCATACAGTATTTGTCTTTCTCTGTATGACCCATCTCATTTAGCAATTTCCTCAAGGTCCATTCATGTCATCAGAATAGCAGAAATTCCTACTTTATCATGGCTACATAACATTCCATTATATATTTCCATCCATCTGTTGATGGACACATAGGTTATTTCCATATATTGGTTATTGTGAATAATCCTACATAATAAAAGGCGAATATGCTAACTGTCCAGTTGCCTGGTTGACCAGTCAACCAATCAAAGTGTAATATGCTAATGATATGCTAAGGCCGCTCAACTGCTCACTATGATGTGCACTGACCACCAGAGGGCAGACAGTCGATTGGTCGATTAGTCGCTATGATATGCACTGACCATCAGGGGGCAGATGCTCCGACTGGTAGGTTAGCTTATTGCTGGGGTCTCCAATCAGGACTGAACAAGACAGGCTGGAAATGCCCTAGAGCCCTTCTGCAGTCCCTCTCCAGCTGGCCAACCTCCCATGTCCCTCCCCAGCCACTATTGTGAAACAGTGGAGTCTCTCGACCTGGTCTGCACCCTCTTGCAATCTGGGCTGAGGGATCCCCCCCCACCCCCGAGTGCATGAATTTCACTCTAGTCTATATGAATAAAAGGGTAATATGCTAATTAGACTGAATTGACTGGACATCTTCCAGATTTCCGAATTCCTTCCGGACAAAGTCACGGTGGTGGAGGCCGAGGCAGAGGTGGTTGGGGGCGATCAGGCTATCAGGAGAGCAAGCAGTTAGGGACAATCAGGCCATCAGGGAAGCAAGCAGTTAGGGGGCGATCAGGCCGGCAGGGGAGGACAGTTGGGGATGATCAGGCCAGAAGGGGAGGGCAGTTAGCAGCGATCAGGCAGGCAAGCAGAGGCAGTAGGGGCAATCAGGCAGGCAGGCAGGTGAGTAGTTAGGAGCCAGTGGTCCCGGATTGTGAGAGGGATGTCCAATTGTCGGTTTAGGCCCAATCCCACAGTCAGACATCCCCCGAGGAGTCCCAGATTGGAGTGTGTGCAGGTCAGGCTGAGGGACACCACCCTCCCACCCCCCGTGAACAAATTTTGTGCACAAGGCCTCTAGTGCTACAATAAACATGGAAGGCAGATACCTTTTCAAACATGAAGGAAGGCAGTTTTTTTTTTTTCATTTCCTTTGCATATATACCCAGAAGTGGGATTGCTGGATTATATGGTAGTTTTACTCACTCCTTTTTTCATTCTGTTAGGATCTTCAAAGAGTTTCAAAATGTCTCATTTGATAAGACCAGATTGATCTTTTGACGGTTTAGTAGAGTGCTCCATGATCTGTAACAAGACCATATTTTTGAAGAGTATCAACAAGTGACTATGTGACTAACTTATAGTGAAGTTTGATAAAAAGTATTCAATAATATTCTACTCTCTAAGAAACTCACCAATCGACCTTTCTTGCACTCAGAGTGTCTTCCTTTAATTTTTAATCGAGGTGATATAATTTAGTCTTATATTAAATGTTGATTGGTTCAAAATATTCTTAAATAGGAAAGAGATAGCTACTGGATATGAACTCCCTTGGTTTTCTATGACTTAACTTTTCCATAAACATAAAGGCAGACTTTGTAAAAATACCCAGCTGTTTACTTGGAAAAAATCCTTTAAACAAACAGATGTTAATCAAAAGATATATCTTAGAACATAAATATGCAAAATTATGTAAGTGTAAATGCACTTACCACATATAATTCATGAAGGCATGAATACTGCTACCCTCTATTGCATTGTTGCCTTTGACTGTTAACACTCAAAGAAAGGCCAGCCATGTCAAAGACCATTGAGGACTACAGCCCAATCAAGACGATTATTCTTTCACAAGCACATCTTAATACATAATGCAAATGCAAACTTACTTGTAGCATATTACATGTATGGGATATTGTTATGATTCAAATTTTTCAATATTGTTACTACATTTGCTAAATAAGTTAAGGAGTTTGTCATTTAAGTTTGTTGTTGTGCAGAATGGCATAAAGATATCCAATCTAGAAAGATTAATTCTTTAATAAATATGAAATCAGATACGAGTTTAATGAAGCTGTATCTTTTATTTGATGGCTTGTATTACATATGTCAAATCCGATTCATTCAATGGATTTACAGAAAGTTAAACCTAACTTTGGTCTTACATTAGCAATAAGATTTTGCTGGCTAGAGTGTTCTGCTTTTTTAAATTAGTTAGTAGCACAGGCTGCTTCCACAAAAACAACTCTTCACATGGAGTAACAAATGAAACACCATACTCTTAACAAGATTATCATAATAAAAAGTCATCAGATAAATTAAAATTATCTTCTTTAATTACAAGATTATAACCCCATTAACTCCTCTGCATGAAAAGTGGTAATTAGGGAATAGGAAAGGAGAATCCATAGACAGCAATTAAAACTCCAGAGCAAATTAAAGGGAAGGTGAAAAACATCCTACAAGGACACAGATATTTCAGGTAATTCATTTAACAGCACATGTTTTTTGTAGAATGTAATTTCCAAACTAGCCACAAGAAGCATTCTACTTTGGTTTTGAATTTTGTTTTTTCAGCTTGCTTAAGCAAGCAGCACTGAAAACTAAACACTTAAAAAGAAGACCCTTATTTAAATATGCCTAGAGCTGTGAATTAATTATGGCCTAAATAAGTTATTAAAACAATATTGTCACTGATGCATTATTTATGGATAGTTGTTGAAAAGTTTGTAACCACAAAAGTACTGAACTGACATTTGCAAAGACATTAACATGAAAATGAGGAGAATTTGAAGAGAAAGTATAAGTCAATGTTCAATCTCTTACTAAGATAGTCTTCAATTATGTATATAGCAACTACATTTTTTTATTTCTAATATACACATGTAATATTCATAGGCCTGCTCTAAAGCTTTTTCAAATTAAGTTTGCATGTATAAATGATAAAACAGACACTCAGTGATAGTAAAATTTATATGATAACAAAATTATATCCAGGCATTATTACCACATGCACAATAAATACACTAAGAACAAAACATCTTTCAAAATTGTTATAGACCATGCAAATGTTAAAATACTTATCTGCTTTCTTAGTGAGCTATAAATATTTTATATTTTATATACTCCAATAAAATTATATTAAATTTTAGGTAATCTGTACCTTTTGAAGATTAAATAAAACAGAAAACAAGTAAAAACATTATATTCAGTGAAGCGTGTTATTAAATTTTAATATAGTAGAAACCTCAGTTGTTTATATTGTAAAAAAGGATAACATTATGCTATTGTGTGAAAAGGTTTAACTAAAATTAGCTTCTGACAAAAGAGTGTACAGAAATAATCCTAGAAATATTTCAGAAGAATCTTCTGCTACTGCTATAATCATTGAAAGACAGGCTATACAAAAGTAAAGATGGTTTCAAAAGATATTTATTATCTATTAAATTTCAAATCTTCAATGGTTAGGCCAGAAGCTTTGAATGATCCATTATACATGCTGTATGTATTAAGAAGTAAAATCCAAGCAGGGTCACTCAAACAGCCATGATGAAAAATTGCAGTTATTGTTGATATACCTGGTGGTATTGTTTACTTCAAAAGTTCATGTCCTTTCCCCTAATAGCAAGAAATGGTATATTACAATCAAGAAATCATCAGTGTTTCATTTCTATTTCAACCATTCAGACTCTCAGAATTCATCAGTTGATTACCATTTCCAGAAAAACCAAGGCAAGATATTCTTTTAAGCTATTTGATTTCATAACTTTTGGAAATATGCCTGGGAAACTGGAAATGTTGCTTTCCTTCTGGATTTGTTTTGAAGTATATTTCTTAGGTTATTTTTATCAGGCAATACTGTTTTGTTTTGATTAGTACAATAAATGCCCTAGCAACATTGCTTTTTCCCATTCAATATTTATTCCATCTCTCAATTTGGCTAAGAGAAACTCAACTGTATTCAGCCAAGCTTTGTGTTTGCTCAATATTCAGAAGCAAAGTAATATACATCTGCAATAATCCCTGATTCATCAATCATGTGGTTGTATTCTTTTGACCAGGGATTGGTTTACTGTCTATTTTAGCCGTGTGGATATGAATTTAGCTGTGGTGGCAGAGACCTAGGAAATATTTCCTTACTCTTAAGGTGATAGAGGTGATGGTATTGAAGGATAGACAACTTGAAACAAAGTGAGTGCACTAAGGGACAAGGAGAAATGAGTGGAAGACCCTCTGTTCTTGAGGGCACCACTGTACCACTGATCCCTACTTGTAATTCCTTAAAATAGAAGACATCTATTTACTCTTTTTTTAGCTTTTAATATTTGTCTTTTATTTTTTTCAATCTTTAATTTCTTTATGGATTAAGGTATTACATATGTGACCTCATTCCCCCCATAAGCCCCTCCCACTCATGCCTTTGCCCCCCTGTTGTCTGTGTCCATTAGTTGGGCTTATATGCATGCATACAAGTCCTTTGGTTGATCTCTTCCCTTTACCCCCACCCTCCCCCGCTTTCCCTCTGAGGTTTGACAGTCTTATCGCTGCTTCTTTGTCTCTGGATCTATCCCTTGTCATCAACCTACGTTGTTCACTATATTCCAAAAATGAGTGAGATTTGATTCAGATCCTTCAGTGGTTCTATGCCCTTCTAAATGTTGCAACTGTTAATAAAATAGAGCACT
Organism: Myotis brandtii; assembly: GCF_000412655.1. Lineage (NCBI taxonomy): Eukaryota > Metazoa > Chordata > Mammalia > Chiroptera > Vespertilionidae > Myotis > Myotis brandtii. The sequence goes on along the minus strand of NW_005366108.1, from coordinate 377,289 downwards.
CCAATGATAACTGCCATGTGTTAGAAGCTAGATAGCTAAATATCTTTGAAATATATTATTTACCAAAAACAATCACTTTTAAGAAGAAGAAAAAAATTTTACTTTGGGTATTTCCAAAGTGCCATCTTTTGTTTCCCAGTACCTAGAATTCTACAGTATTGCTTATATTGTAATATTTTATACTAGAGGCCAGATGCACGAAATTCTTGCAAGAGTAGGCCTTCCTTCCCCCGGCTCCCAGCACCAGCTTCCCTCTGGCACCAGTGACCCAGGCTTCCCTAGCAGAGCGAGGCCCCACCCACCCACCGCAGCCTACAGGTCAGTAGCCTGGGCCTCCCTCTTTGGGGTGATCATGGAGCCCCCCGATTGATTGTCCCACCGGCCGGTGGCCTGGGTCTCCCTCTGCGGGGCAATCATGAGGTGATGGCCGGGCCACTGACCAATTGCATCGCAACCTCCTTGACTGACTGAGTGCCAGTGGGTGTCATAGTGTGGTCGTCATGAAGGTCGTCCAGAAGGTCGTTTGGTATAATTAACATATTATGTTTTTATTATTATAGATGATATTAACACACTTTTGTGGTTTATATTTTCAAATACTGTAACATTCGTGTTTTGTTTTCTGTTGTTGTTTTTTATCTTACTGAGCACACTTGCAAGGGCAAAGACTGTGAAATGAGCTCTACTCCTGTGTTCACCATTATGGATAATTGTCCCAAGTGGCAATTTTTCAAATGGGTACATTAAAAAAATGGACCTATATATCCGTGAAGGTGCATATGGTTAAGAAGAAGCAGAGCAAATGGAACTTTAATATGCTTTATTTGAATTTCTAATTATGGAAGAGACTTTTTCCAGTAGTCTTGCTAAAAAATGTTTTACAATTAATCTATGTCTACATTTGAAGTAGTTATAGAAGGTGCCATTCAATTCTTTGTCACTCAATTCACATAATTAATTTTTGCAGTAATACTTTTAAACAGACTTATAAGCAATTAACTTTTGAAGCTAAGATTTGATCCCCAAATGTGAAAGGTCCCTTTGAGGAGAACACTTACAGGCTGTGTTTTAGTCCTGAACCATGCAGGATTGATAGTGCATTTACAGTAATTTCCTCAGTAGCAACCCAGCAGGGAGGGTGAGATCTTTAGTTTCTCTGCTCTTCCCTCTGTTACTAGCATTTTGATCTTAATAACTTCCATTATTTTCATTCCACAAGCATTTGTTGAATGCAGTTATGTGTGAGCAACTGGTTTAAAAACAAATACCAAGGATGAAAAGACCCAGACTTTACCTCCTCCAGTAGTTAGCTGAGGGTAATGTTACCATTCTGTGTGACATTAGAGCACTAAAAACCTGATACAAAGGCAAGAGGAATGGGTTTAAAGGAGGAAAGGCTTTATGGAGGTGGTAACTCTCAAGCTAGATACTTAATGTTAAATAAGAGGTGCTAAAGTGAAGAGAGGGAAGGACCAATGCAAGTAAAGAAAGTAGCACAGGATCATACTTACAAAGTCCAATATTTTATGAGTCTTTTAGAGAACTATAAGCATGAAGCAAAATAAAGACTTTCACAATGGACTGGTTTTGTTACTATTTAAACTATTTTAAATAAAACAGGTGAGTAGATTTAAAGCAATACTTTTAATATTTTCCAACATATCAGTAAACAAGGTCAGTTTTTACCATTTTTAAATGGACACATAATTTATGGATCACAATTTTTTTTGCTTGCCAAACAATATACTATTTGAGAAAAAATATATAGTGAGATTATGCAGTAGATTCAGAACTACCACAAATAAGAAACTTCCATATGCTTCATTTCTGAGCAAGCTAATAGGACACAAAGGGATATAAGACTATTTTAAACTTCTTTGCTCATATCAATATTTTTTTTGTTAATCCATTTTGCAGTTTGGTATAAATATTTTTAAACTGCATTATCATATCTACTAAATTGTGAGCTTCTTACACAGAAGGATTACTCATATTTATGCCTTCTACAAGAAGTTATTGCACTACTTTATATATAATTGGTGTTCAATAAATGTTTATTCAATTGAATTTTTTGCTTGTCTAATATATAGGCTTCTTTTTTGTCTATGTAGAAAACTGTTAAATCAATATATAAAGCTATTATACTATATTTTAATGCTCTAAAGAACAATATAATAGCACCTTCATAAAAGACAGAGTTAATAGCTTTATATTGTCTCTTGGGTGCTTGGCTATTGGTATGTGTATATCTGTATGTGTATACATATGATAGTTCTTTAAAGTCATAAAATAAAAAAGAATCTATTTCTAAATTAAAAATAAAACAGTTTTGCCCCGGCCGGTGTGGCTCAGTTGGTCGGATCATAATCCCAGGCACTGAAGGGTCATGGGTTCAATTACCGGTCAGAGCACATGTCTGAGTTGTGGGTTTAGTCCCTAGTTGGGGCACGTAAGGTTCACAACCAATTGATGTTTCTCTAGAGACAAGCACCTCTCTTCCTCTCACTTTCTCTCTCTCTAAAGTCAATAAAAAAAATCCTCGTGTGAGGATTAAAAAATATATAAGATAAAATAGTTTTAGAAATCATTGCATTGTCAATTCTGTTTTCTCCTAGAGAATTCAAAGTCATTTGGAAAAAAATGTTTTCTCTTTCTTTCTTACAAAAATATTTAAGTGCCAACATACATTAGAATATACTTTCTCGTACTTATTCTTCCATCTACTTGGGATTAGACTTATAGTCAGATTCACATAACTGTTTAAACCTAAATTTACATTACTACAGCTGAGTCAGGGTTATGTATACCTGAGCTGGTAAAAACTGTTCAACACCTCCAAAATGCAAAAAAACATAAAAACTATTAAATACCCCACCTGTTCAAGGTTCCAAGGAATTACCATAATACATAAGTCTATTATAATATAACACTGTGGCAACACAACTAGAAAATAAACAACATTCATAAGTTAACAAGACTTCTGTTTACAATTTTATATGAAATATCATGCTCCCTTAAATGTTATAATTTTGACTCAGATTGTTGTTAAAACCCATACATGTTATCTGAAACTTAGTGCTGAAAAAATGTGGAATACATTAAGAAAACCATAAAGATTAAATTTATTGGTATTCAACTACTTCAGACTGCTTGTTAAGACTTTACCATAAATAGACATAGCTGGTTTGGCTCAGTGGATAGAGCATCAGCCTGTGGACCAAAGGGTCCTGGATTTGATTCTGGTCAAGGTCACATACCTTGGTTGCAGGCTCCTCTCCTGCCCTGGCTCTGGTCAGGGCCCATGCAGAAGGCAACCAATCTATGTGTTTCTCTCACATGGATGTTTCTCTCTGTCTTTCCCTCTCTCTTACACTCTCCCTAAAAATCAATGAAAAATATCCTTGGGTGAGGATTAACAAAAAAGGGGAAAAAAAGAAAGAAAAAAAGACTTTATCATAAATAAAATGAATTAATCAAAAGAACTATGCCATCAGGCCACAGTTTAATAGCATATGACCTTTGGGGCTAAAATACAAATTTACAACCTAATGTTCTTCATCTGTTCTCAGCATATGCATTTCAGAAATACTTATTTTTTTCAAGTACAGATTAGATATTTGTGATGACTGCACCCCTGGTACACTGGGTTTCCTGAGGAGTAACATAAATTTAAAACATTTGACTCATCCCTATGTCTCTATGCCCTCTTGTATCCCTCTTTCTTTCTACAGGAACAATATTTTGAGCACAGGAGTAGTGGAGAACCTGAGAAGCAGAAAAATACAGGCTTTCTTTTTATATATAT
>NW_005366108.1:373101-373305 GCF_000412655.1 Myotis brandtii | reverse complement strand
GAGGCCCAATGCATGAAATTCATGCAAGAGTAAGCCTTCCTTCCCCTGGCTGTCAGCACCAGCTTCCCGCTGGCACCCAGGATCCTGGCTTCCCTCCAGCCACCAACAGGCACCCAGCACCCAGGCTTTACCACAGCCCCGGCTTCATCTGGAAGGACATCTGGTTCTAATTAGCATATTATGCTTTTATTATTATAGATATGT
>NW_005366108.1:347375-371346 GCF_000412655.1 Myotis brandtii | reverse complement strand
AGGCCTCGGCTGCTGAAAGCAGGTATCTGGTTTGTTTGGGTTCTATAATCGAAACACTGTTTCAACTCCAGCTCTGAGATCCCGGCTGGCTGAAAGCAGGTTTCTGGGGTTTTGTTTAGCTTCTATATTTGTAACAATGTTTCAAACTGCAAGCTCAGAGGCCGGCAGCGCAGGCGGGGAACGTTGGAGTCCTATATCACTGAAGCAAGCAAGCCTCCTGTTAGCTTTAAGCTGCTTGGCTGCCGGCTGCCATCTTGGCTGGCAGTTAATTTGCATATCGCCCTGATTAGCCAATGGGAAGGGTAGCAGAAGTACGGCTAATTACCATGTTTCTCTTTTATTAGATAGGATGTCATTCTCTCAACTATGGTTGAAGAACTAAGTGAAAGCAGGTTAACAAATCACTAATTACACACAAATGTAAAAGATTAATATGGAAGTTTTAAATATTTAAGGCAATCATTTTTTTAACATTTGAAGGAAAAAATCTAGGAAGCTAGGAAGCAAGAAAAGAGTAAAGAAAGAAAGGAAGGAAGGAAAAAGCATGATGATTACACTTATAGAAAAAGTTAATATATTTTTGAGGAAGATGTACATATATCAGGTATTAGAAAAATTCACTCAGTGCTATGATATTAAACATCATATAAATATTTAGTGAACATAGTATGGATCTATGCTTAGAAAAAGCTAATAAGTTCCTGCTCATACAAAATAGCCACATGCCCTAGCCAGTTTTCTCAGTGGAAAGAGCATCAGCCTGCAGACTGAAGGGTACCAGGTTTGATTCCGATCAAGGGCATATGCCCAGGTTGTGGGCTCAATCCCCAGTAGGGGGCATGCAGGAGGCAGCTGATCAATGATTCTCTCTCATTATTGATGTTTCTATCTCTCCCTCGCCCTTCCTCTCTGAAATCAATAAAAAATATATTTTTAAAATTAGCTACATGGAGGACAAAAGAATACCATTTAATTCTTCAGAATTTTTTATATAAAAATACCTAGTGAACCAAAAATACTTATTCACATTCAGAAAAAATACTTTAATTCTCCACAATTTCAATTCTGCATATGTATTTTCATTCAAAATTTACCACTGGAGTTAGGGGTAGAGATAAAACAGGGAAAACCACACACACACACACACACACACACACACACACACACACACATTCCCTAAGTATATAGATTTGGGATCAATGTAGAACATACATTTCTTAATGTGAGTGGAAATGGTTTAATTTATTTATTGTCTGTGTTACAGCTTTTTATTTTCTTACTAGAGGCCTGATGCACGAAATTCATGCAAGGGTCTCAGCCCTCGCAGCCATGGCAGCAGCCCCGGCTTTGTCCGGAAGGTCGTTCGGCTGTCCAGTCTAATTAGCATATTATGCTTTTATTATTATAGATCTTTTTCTGAGTTGTCCCATGATATTTATATTCATGCTTCTTGCTCAAAGTAAAAACAATATGCCATTGTTTTTGCTGTATTTATCATACATTTACTGTTTTATTTTTCCTGTCCATATTTATTTTCTCTTCTTTCCTGAGAGTTCATCTTACTAATTTACCTGTGCTATTATGTGTAAGTACACACAATATTTTGCATTCCATCACCCTTTCTATTTTTTTCTGCTTTTATTCTTATTATTGAACATCTTAATTGGGAAGAAATAAATTAAAATGTTTCATTGCCCAAAGAAACTTTAGTCTGTGGTTCCTAACCTGGAAGCAGGTCTCTTCACAATGAAGAATCCTTAGCTACTACATGAAAAATGGGTTAAGTAGCCACATAAGAAAGATCATCAGAAAGACATCTTTAATAATTTGAGATTTCTGAGAAGTTTTAAAAATGATAAAATGAGCTCATTCTCTAGGTTACAGTATGTGAAAGGGTTGCATTAACATACGTACAAGATGAATGTTTATTGCAGTTTATTATTTGTTATTTAAGAAATTTTGGGCCCTAACTAGTTTGGCTCAGTGGATAAAGCGTTGGCCTTCAGACTGAAGGGTCCTGGGTTTGATTCTGGTCAAGGGCATGTACCTTGGTTGTGGGCACATCCCTGGTAGGGGGTGTGCAGGAGGCAGCTGATGGATGTTTCTTTCTCATCGATGTTTCTAACTCTCTATTCCTCTCCTTTCCTCTCTGTAAAAAAAAAAAAATCAATAAAATATATTTTTAAAAAAAGAAACTTTGAAAATATTTAACCATAAGGACACTATGAAAAATAATTCTGAAAAGGGGTGTTTTTAAGGAACAATGAAAAGCTTTCTAGTTCAATATTTCATCAAAAGAATAATTTAAAAATACAATAATTGCTAGCTGCCCATCATATAAATAAATATATTACACTCTAGCACTATGTGGTACGTAGGAAGTGTAACACATTTGAGTAGAATTTATGTTATTTTCTACTTTTAAATTGATGCATTATTTTATAGATTTTTAATAACATTCTTCAGAGGTATTTGGAATGTATTTATTCATTGTGAATTATCTAACAACAAAGAGAAATTGTGCAGTGCTTATATGTTGAGACCCTCTGTTCTGGCTTGAGAATAAAAAACAACAACAAAACACTAAAATTATAACTCCTGTTATCAAAATGTTCACATGGCCAAAAATAACAGAAAAAATGCTATCTCAAAACACAAACTGCCAAAGTGTATTTGAATATTATATATTTAGCATGTTGCTTATTAGGTTATTTAATAACTTAGTAGGGAGAATGGAGGCTGGCAACAATAGATGAGACAAAATATATAAAAATAGGACTAAATGTATTATTTTAGAACCCAAAGCAAGATCATGTTAATTCACTAACAATAAATAATAATGACTGAAAAATGTACCATTTATTTCCCAAGTACGATTTATTTTCACATTATGTCAAGATTATCATCATGTAAACGTTGCACAAACTAGACAGAAAATGCAATACAATTTAACATATTTGATAATTCTGAATTTAATGAAATATTATGCATGGCAGAAATAGGAATCAAGTGTAAAATGAATAAAATAGTGACTCAAGAATAATGCACTATCATAACCTTAAAACAGTATATTTATTTAAGGGACATGGTATAGTTTTAAGTTTTATCTATCCCAAAGTCAATTATTTTATAAAAAGAAACAGCACTATTTTACCTTAATATCGTGTGTACAAATTTAGCTCTTCCTAATTTCAAGTTCAAGTTAAATATGAGAAGATTTACACACAGTGTAATCTGCATTTTTCTCATATGTCAATTTGTGGTGATTCCATGGAACCATGCTAATTCAACACTAGCATGGTTCTTTAGAGAAAAAACATAAAGTAAAAAATATCTCAGTACTGTTTATCACAATTATTGTCTCCTGCCACTTTGCAGAGCACCTTACCCATTTCAGCAAAGATCAAAAAACAAAAACTGGCACATTCTGAGTGTCCCACTAAGTAAAAAAACTTGTCCTACACAAAGGAAGAGCTTTCTGCTGCTTGTATTCGCAAGCCTTGATAACAGGAGACAAGCTGCAATTCAGAATAAAATGATAATGACTGTCGCACACTACTTCAACCTGTCAGTGCAACAGCCACTTGAAGATTAAAGGTGTTTTTTTTATCTATAAAGAAATACTTCAGACACTGTGAACACTTTGATCGTTTTCAAAAAACCCACCTACGTAGAAAGGTTCAATAATTTTCTGCTTACAAATTAAATCAATAAATATCATGGTTTTTGGAATCCAGCCATGCATGCTCTTGCTGTGAGATGGTTAATAAAAAGAAGAAAAAAAAACAACAACAACAAAAATAACTGTGTACTGAAATTCACTATGTAGATACTATTGTTTAGCATGCCCTGCCAGCATGAACATGCACAGATGATACACAGAACAAATTACTCCAAAAATAATATCATAATCTGGACATATAATCTAATTTCAAAGGGGCCAGGCAATTTCATGGATGGCTGATCCATACTGACAACCAAAAGAAACGAAAAATATCTTATGTGCATAGTCAGTCTCTTAAGGCAAATGCCATACAAAATATTAGTGCCAAATATAGAATCAAAGATTACTGAAAGCTGTAAACCGGTGTTCTTTCTGAGAATGACATTTGAAGTTAAGCTCCAAAGTGTGAATTCTGTGCCTGTGTAACTATTGTCTGCATAGACTCTGAATGCTTTCTTATAGTGTAAAAACATTGCAGACATATAAGAATGCAAATATTTGCTATGATCAAACTAAGGGATTTATTAAACAAAAATATATGGTATCAGACAACTGTTTCCACTTTATTTTGCTCTCTCTCTCGTGCATGGGTGCACTGTGTGTGTGTGTGTGTGTATGTGTGTGTGTTTAATCAGTTTACTAGGTGGAAAGATTAAAAGTTAGTGTGCCAAGGTCTAGCAAAATACTTCCCTACTTATGCTCTTCAATGTGGATTTGTTACATTTAATCGATAGATGAAGTGAATTTTTGCATGCCCTTTAGTCTAAGTGGATCCATGTGTCTACTTTGACAAATAGCATGAGGTGAAAGTGTTAACTATGCCAGACCCAGACATGCCTTTTTGTGGTATCTTCCATTCTGCCTCTCAGAACATTCACTCTTCGAATATTCCATCTTAAAAGGAGAGAGTGGAGAAGCACAAGTCACATGGAGCAGCAAATGAAAATGCTCAGTCAATATCTGTAGATGAGCTCCCGTCCAGCAACTGGCATTGACTACTAAACTTTCAGGTCGACTACCTTGGCCCTCCAGCATTGCTGAGCTTTCAGATTACTGAAGCCTCAGCAGACATCTGGTTATAGTACATGATAGACTCAAAGGAAAAATGGCTCTGCTGAGTCTACCCAGACATTTGTAAGAGATAAGAACAGTTATTTTAATCTATTACATTTTGGTCTTAAGGCACACCAACAGTGGACTAGTAAGAAAGTAGTCAGTTAGTGCAGATAATTGAAACAAAATAGAGAGTAGAAAGTGTAAAATATTAATAAAAGGATATTTGTTTCTGTGATGTAAACAATAAGAAATGAAAATGATGGATGTATTTTAGAATCAAGAGAGGGTAAGAAAAGAATGCTGTGAAAGAATAAAACAAAGAACACTGGAGGTGAGAGTGCGCAAGGGTTCACAGTTAGTCAATTTACTTTCTCAGAAAGAGAACACAAATCATATGACAACAGAAATCAGTTCACTGAATCACAAAAGAAAAAAAAAAACGCAGGGCAGGAGTATGTTCTAGGAAGTCAGAGGAGTTCATGGTATGTTATGCTACTTGAGAATGGAGAGTTTGTACTCTGGACAGAATGAATTTATATGGCTATATACAGTTTGTTAAACAAGTGCCCTTACTCACTGGCCAGGAGAGAGCTTCCAGTATTAGCCCAGTAAAAGTCTGATATTCCACAGCTGAACAAAAATTTAGTCACTTTTTAGCTTTCACTGATGGATTACACTAACTTCATGGTGTGTGTGTGTGTGTGTGTGTGTGCGCGTGTGTTTTATTATTTGTTGTTATTTTAATAGCTTGAGGAGCTTAGAGCCAGTTGTGGAGTAACACCATATTCATTTGAGATATTGCCAAGCAAGGTGCATATTTTCCTTTTATAATAAACAAGTATCATCAGGTTTTGTAATTGTTGCCATCCTATGTATTTTTTTCAGATCTCCTCAAAATCTATCAAAATAGTAATCTGTTTTAAATTATTTTAAGAAACATCGAAGTCTTTGAAAGTTTAAAAAAATTAAATTCAACCTATTTTACTTTAACAAAATACATAGTCTATGTAATCTTCTTGAGATTTATGATATCCAAGAATAAATTGTAATCTCTAACATTAAGGAAACTAATTAAAAAATCCTCTTTCAAATCACATAACACAATGCACTGAATCAAGACTATTCCCTAAATTAAGGCTGGAGTTAAGACAGAGAAGTAAAACAGCTAAAATGGGGAGAATATTGTTTTCTTCACATAAATGCATAATCCCAGTCTAATGAAAAAAACATCAGACACATTCCAATATAGGACACATGGCCAGTACTCCTCAATATTGTCAAAGTCATCAAAAACAGAGAAATTGTCACAGCACAGTGGAGCCAGGACTAATTGCAAGTGGTATCGAGGATGGGATCCTTGGATAGAATAAGAACAGTAGGTAAAAACTGAGGAAATATGAATCAAATATGAACTTTAGTTAATAATCATGTATCAATATTATTCCATTAATTGTGACAGATGTACCATACTAATGTAAGATGTTAATAATGTGAAGTATATGGGAACTTTCTGTACTATCTTCCCAACTTTGCTATAAGTTAAAACTATTCTAAAATAAAACTTGTATTTAAAAAAAATAAGGTTCCCAAGAGTAAATAAAATATGTTTGCTTATAAAAACATCTATTCTTTATTTCAGTATATTATTCTGTAGGTTTGTCTAATATAAATGCCAGTGCATTGAGAGCACTTGTTTATCTACTCTAAATTGTTAATCACTTGATGTACACATATTAATTAGTAATTCAGGGCAATAAAAGATGAATAAGATTTTGAAATTATTTATGCTAAGCCTGTATGTGGATGACAGAGCTTAAATATTTTCTATCACAGTTGACCCTTGAACATTATGGGAATCATGGATTCCAATCCTTGCACAGTCAAATATCTGTGTATAACCTTTGGCTCCCTGAAATCTTAATTACTAATAGCCTACTGTTGACCAGAAGTCTTAGATAACATAAATAGCTAATTAACACATTTTTATTATATATCCTATATACATATATACATATCATATATAAATGTTATTCTCATGACAAAGTAACTGAAGAAAAGAAACTATTGCTAAGAAAAATCAAAAGGCAGAGAAAATACATTTACAGTATTATATGTATTTATTTTTTAAAACCTACTTAAAGGATGGTGTACAGTTCCAACCTATGTTTTTCAAGGATCAATTACAATTTATTGGTTAAAGTATTAATTAATAGCTATTCTACACATGTGATAACTTAACATATTTGCCAACTGATAAAGAAGGCTTTTAGAAATCCAAATAAATGCCGCTCATAACTGTGAAATGGGGTCTGTTGAAGCTTTTGCCCATAAAACTAGGTAAGTGGCCAGGTGGACAATATGATGGGATCACATGAGATGCTTAGTAAAGAGCACCTGGGTGGGGATTACCTGAATATTTTAATAACCAACATTATTATATAAGTGTATACATACAAAATTTCACATTCATACAATTACATTGTATCAACTCTATGATGTATTGATTTATTTTACATTTTAACATAGTATTTAACAACAGGATGTCTGACACCAATGTTTTTTAAAATTGTAGTTATGCAAAAATCTTCATGATTTAGTTATGCACATGCAATCTGTGTCAGACTTATTTATATTTTCATCACCACAATTGATTACTCTTGGTAATGTATGCTGTGGTTTTAATCACTAATTACAATGTCTTCTAACCATTATAAAACTACAAGCAATAAAACTGTTGCTGGGTTTGTAGAAAATCAGTGGAGCAGGAAGGTAAATTTTAATTATTGGAGAAATTATTGTAATTCCATATTTTCTTGTAAAGCAATAACCATCTTCTTTACAGAACCTAAAATAAGAAAACTGCAGCACATATAAAATAATGGCATTTTATTCTTGAGACTAGAGGCCTGATGCACAAAATTTGTGCAGGGGGCTCGGCCCTCACAGCCCGGGCTGCCTCGGCCAGCCTTCACAGCCCCTCGCAGCCTCGGCTGGCCCTCACAGCCCTTCACAGCATTGGCCAGCCCTTGCAGCCCTGGCTTCATCCAGAAGGTCATCCGGAATGACATCTGGAAGGTCGTTCGGCTGTTTGGTCTAATTAGCATATTAGCTCTTTATTATATAGGATGGTTACAAAAGGAGTAACCTATAAAGCAATAAGCTGAAGGCACAGGAAATTGCTAAATTCTACAGAGTAGAAGAAATTTTTAAGCAACCAAAAAGTCATGTGACTATTTTGTGGATTGAGCACTAATTTAATTGAGAGCATTTTTCTTTCTTACTGCATGGAAATAGCCTAGAAGACAAAAATATATTTTAACCATTTTTTATAAATGCTTCAATTTTAGGAAGAAACATCATCATCATCATCGTCATAACAGCAACAACTTCCATTTGCAGACTTCAATCCTGCTGAATTTCCTTCTGTGTCCCACATAATCCAGTTGGTTCCTGGATGTGAGATCAGCTCAAGATTCAAACTACTCTCAAGATTTCATTCAGGAATTTGAAAGGATTCTTCCAATGCTTGCTCTCAGCCAGTAAGTTATGATGGTATGCGTTTGTTATTGTAGGTTGCTGATCAAAGCAGGCATAGCAATGATGGGATCATCCTATATAATAAAAGGCTAGTATACAAATTGTCCACTTGGGAGTTTGACCAACCGGGAGTTTGACCACTCGCTATGATATACGCTGACCACCAGGAGGCAGCATAGAATGAAGGAAGGCTCCAGCCAGCAGCCAGAAGGCCCCGATTGGCCCTGATTTCTGGTCAGGCCTATGGACCTGACCCATGCATGCATTTCATGCACCAGACCTCTATTTTTTAAATATATTTCACTTTTAGAAAAAAATGCAGAGAAAGTGAAGTCAACACTTTTTCACTTATAGAGTATTTAAAAAATAAACATTAGTAGATTCAAAATTAGTAGATTAAAAATCAGATGACCATGTTTGATTCATAGATTTAAAATATATTCTTTTTTATTGATTTTAGAGAAAGAGGAAGAAGAGGGTGGATAGAGAGAGAGAGAGAGAAGTGAGAAACATCCATGGGCTGCCTTCCACACACCCACTAATGGGGTTTGAGCCAGCAACCTCTAGAATCGAATAAATGTCTTTTGATGCACAGGATGACACCTAACCAAATAGCTGAGCCATACCAGCCTAGGCTTGACTAATAAATTTAAAAAAAGATTAAAACTTATGAGGTTTATGGCATCAAATAACAATTTGGCTTTTATTTCTTTATCTGTAAAATAGATTTAGCAATAATAATTTCCAGAGCTCTTGTGACAATAAAAACAATGTATGTGAAAGCATCTTGTGATCTTTAAAGCGCTATAAAAATGAAAGTTATTGTTCCAGTTATTCAAAACAGGAACTAGAAAGGTTATTCCTGCATGGCAGTCTGGTTTGATGATTAATGACTAAGCTCACACAGACATAAGTGGGACACAAATCCATTAACACATTCTGCAAAAGGAATGTATGGTTTCATAAGCCTTTAGGACCAAATCCAGGTGAATGATGTATAAACTTTAAAGAAGAAGCAATAGAACAAAGAGAAAACAATTTCATTGTCAGACTTTTTAAGTAATTATAATTATTAACACCAACCAATACCATAGATTTAGACAGAATTTAATCTTATTATTAATATACAAAGGAAAATATTCTCCTCGTTTTCATCAAATATTTGAATTAAGAACATTTAAAATCATAATTACTTCTATACATACTGATTAATTTTAAAAGTTATTAAGGATTAGAAAATTAATATTTTAATGACATCTTTCTAATTGCAGACATGTTCCTCAGTTCTCACATAAAACTTTTTGGAAAGATTGTTAATAAGATTCTTTTAGGTAATATTGAATATAATTAATTATCTAAATGACAGGTTTCTAATATATGGTGACAGGAGAAGATTTTATTTTGAGTGGTGGGCACACAGTGCAGTATTAGGATTTCTAACATAGAAATACACACCTAAAACCTGTACGACCATATTAACCATTGTCACCCCAATCGATCAAATGATAACAAAATAAAATATAATGCACTCCTAAAATAAATAAATAAATGATAGGTTTAACCATAGAATTTATTTGAAAATAAACTATGTTTTATAGTTAATTGTTAAAATTTTACAAAAATGTGAGATTACGTTATTTTCTGTAAATCAGTACCACCTATTTGTAACAGCATTGCTAATGAGGGCTTAAAAGAAAATTCAATTATTTTTAAATTTCATTAATATTTGTATCCTCACCAGAGGATATGTTTATTGATGAGAGAGAGAGAAAGAGAGAGAGAGAGAGACAGAGAGAGAGAGAGAGAGAAAGAGAGAGAGAGAGGGGGAAAGAGAAAGAGATAAACAGCAATGTGAGAGATATACATTGATGGGTATGCACCCCACCTTGACCGGGGATCCAACCAAAATATTTTGGTGTATGGAATGATGCTCCAACCAATTGAGCCACCAGACAAAGGCGCAAATTCAATTATTTAATGAGGATGTTTTCACATGCAAATTCATTTTACATAAAATGTAAATTGTAATTTAATTTACCAGTAGTTTTGTTTCCAAATGGTGTAGAGAATTAGCTTTTACTGACCTGTTGTCTTAGAAAGAAGTGTAAAAATTCTGGCTAAATTTCAACAGTTATAATTACATTCTCTCAGTTGTTATCCTTCATCTAATTTCAATAGGCTTTTCATATCTTTATAAAAATATGTTTTGTGATTGTTATCTCTCCTGGAAGACAAATTATAAGAGCGATGGCTGAGTTTAGTTGCTGATACATCATTCATTCTAGGAGCCAGACATCAGGAAAATAAATCATCCTTAGAGTTAGGTTGAATATGTTTTCCTTTTGTTTTTTCAAGGTAGAACTTTATAAAGAAGAACTATCTCCTTAATTAGAATCTGATAAGTCTTCACCTAAAGAGATAAGAAAAATGGTTCCTGACTTCAGAGTAGATAAAAGGCAGGTAGTGAGATTCATTGCTAATGTGTTATCTGCTGAATAGCCCTGGATAGTTGGGAAGCAAATGCATTTGAGAAGATAAAATTGAAAAAGAAATGTTGATTTTCATAATAAACAGAGATCATAGTAAAAAATCATGAATGCAATGTTTTCATGGGAAGAAAAATGAAGGGTTAGAATTACAAAGTACTGGGATGCCACAACATTAGCTCAAGGAACTGAAATATTGAATTGATTCCCATACATACAATCATAGTTTTTGGAGAGAGTGGATAAAAAGACATTAATTTTGCACTATCCCATAGTGTCCTGATGATCTCGATCCTTAAGTTAGCAAAGAATATACTTTGAGATAATAGTAAGATATTTTATCTTCTTACATAGCTTTTCAAAATGAATATGTTTTTTATAAGAACTACACAGAATATAGAAGTAACTTCCTCTAGAAGAGTTCTCCTATGAATAGTTTTATTATTTGCATAGAGATAAAAACTAAGTTCTTCAATCATCATGATATCTGGGAGTTTCTCTAGAAATCAGGGAATCACTGATGCATTCCTCAAGACAGAGACTTCTTAACCAAATATTGTCAAGAATATCTCATTAAGAGAGTCAACTTCTCACAAACTATGTCTCTGAAAAGATGCTCTGTGACTTCTATTCCTAACTTTTTTAATCCTAATTTTAAGGACAGTTGTCCATAAATATTCTTCATGTATATTGGGCATAAGGATTACATTAAGATTTTACATATAAGTTGGTTGAGAGGTGCATCTGGTATTCTTTCTTCTAAGAAAATAATAGGTTAAAAGTGTTTTTTAAAGTAAAGGTTATTAAATTATTTCTCTGTGCCTTTATCAATTAGAAAAATGAATAGAATGAATACTATTTTAATGCATAAGTTATTCGAGAAGGGGCACTAATATAAATTATCATGGAAATTTTAGTACATTTATGATCAATGCAAGCAATTGAAGAAGTGTCCTTCAGAAAAATTTCTCAATACATTTTTCAGATATGATTTTTCAGACAATAATTTGGTTTAAAAGATAAGTTGTTGTTGACCTATTTTAAAATTATATTTTACAAGTATATTTTATATTCTAATTACATGTAGTTATGTCTAAATCTAAATTATGAAAAAATATCGACACTGCACCTATTCATACAAAACATGAGAATGATTTCTGCCACATCTTATACATTCAATAGCTTAATAAATATTGGTTGATGAATAAATGAAAAAAGACATTTCACATTTCCAAAAATGAATTTATTCGTGATATTAAAAGAATTTACCACATGATAGTATTGGGGGTTAAATGAAAGTGGTAAGAGATCATTGTTTTAGAGAGAGGTGACTTTGTGATTTCAGAGTGAGAGATTTTAGATCACGTGTGCAGGATATGGTCTCCAAGTTTGTTAGTTTTGTTTTATTTTTCATCCATTTATTGATTTATTAGCTCTTTTAGCAAAACTTTGTTTAATGCCTATAATGACACAATAATTGTGCTAGGCATACCTTTGGAAGGGTTAAAATTGTAAGCTCTACCCTGGCTCTCAGTGTATCAAAATATATTGGAGAATGCAGAGAAGTAAAGAGGAGTTATTGGATTCCAAGTAAGAAATTCACAAGAATTACTCTCATGATAGTGCTTTATAAAATGAAATGCTATTTTATGTATTTACAATATGCTGGTTGCCTGCACAAGTCATTTCCTCACAGTGGTTAGTTCTGATGTAGAAACCAATTTTGATGAGAAATTGGTAATCACATAAGTCAAGCAAATGGAACTCAATATTCTTAGGGGATGATTTCATCAGGCCTTGAGTTTGGGAAATAAATTTTCTTTTATACTTAAATAATAATTTGTCTAAATAGTGTTTTGCACTAAGTAAATATTTATTAAATGCCTAATATTCATATAAAAATAATTTTTAGACTAGCATTGTCAAATTAGTGTACTCTCTACTTTAAACCATGCATGACAATAACCTAATTACTTCCAGGTAATATATATTTTTGAATTGGAGTGTCTGGCCATGAACATAGCTGCTTAAAATATTCAACTACATATTTTATCTAAACACTAATTAGTTCTTAATAAGGGGGTAAAAAAGATCCCCAAATCTGCATGTTGTATATCAATTATAAATTAATAAATAAAAAACTGTACAAATATATATCTTTCCAGAAATATACACAAATATTCTTTGGGTATTGTTATTCTAAAAAAAACTCCTGCGAAATCTCTCTCTTTAAGATTCCATTAAAGTAAAGAATTTTTAATGTATTTGAAGTATAATTTGAGATCAATGTGCTACATAGTCATTTTGTATTGGTTGTGAGAATTTAATTCCTCAATAAAAGAGACTTTGATAAAGAGGTTAACACTTTCTCAAGTAAATATACATTGAAATTGCAGATATAACAAAAATAATGACTATATAGAGTCCATTCTATTCAAAGAATAAGGATTTAAACCTAAGAATTTATATAAAGTTTTCTAAATATTGTTGTTATAGATAATTGCATCTCAAATCTAAAAATTTTATTATGCTACAAGCAACTAAGTACTTAGACTTTGATTTCTTTTATTTTTTTCATGGTTGAACATTGAATATAATATTATATACTTATAATTATTCAGTTAGTTTTGTTTATTGCTCAGGATTCTAAAATAAATGCGTAAGGTCTTAGGTAATTGAGCAAAACCACAGTGTCAAAGGAAAAATTCTATGAAGGTATACAAAATCCAACTGCCAAAATCTGTAAATATTAATTCTATTAGATTTTACTTCTCTCGTTAAAATCTTGGCCTATTATTTGACTTAGGGAAAATTTAAGGAATTTGGGTTTGTCTATGATAGTCACAGCTTTTTCCTTAATACATACTTACATTTGCATGGCATTATTAGAGACTAGGCATATATGCTTTGTTGACTAGGAAATATATGAACTTAGAAGCTTGTTCTTTTTTTCCTCCTCCAGTCGCTAGTTGAATTTGGCATTAAAATACAAGAAAAATCACAAATCAGCCGTCATGGAATGGAAGGGTCAGCATTTCAAGCATTAAGTAAGAAATAGTTCATTATGTCAGAAGATCACATAGAAAAAAATTATTTTAGAGACTCTAACATGTAAAAACATAGTGGAAGATGCACTTCAATCATCTTAGCTTTTATAGATGATTTTTATTTATATTTCTTGCCTTGACTTTTGATTTTGTGTTTTACTGTGATGAGCATGCTATTTTCATCTCTTAGAAAAAGATGATAATTCATCAATTGACTAGAAAAAAACATAATAATAATAATAGTCAGAAATTTCCTAAATAAGTCTCATTAAACTGAATTTTACACAATTAGGTAGTTATATCACAAACATATAAAATTATAAATTTTAATAATATGTCATCAATAACTTAAGGACAGTTATGCAGTAGAGGATTATTCATTTTATGCAGGAAATAACTGAGGAAAATTGTTTAAGCTTATTGTGTATAAATTCATACTCTGGACATGTATGTATACATATACATATACACACACATATATATATACTCATATGTAAACTATACTCACAGTAACATGTAATTAGGAAGAGTCATTTGTAATTTGTAAGTGACAGAAGTAGCTTTAAAGCAGAATACTATGTCCTTCCAGTGGCTAGCTCTGTATCCTGGACAAATTTCCTTATTTTTCTGAACTTTCTTTGGGAAATTGTATATGATGAAATCCCATTTTTTTTCAGGGCTATTGTAAGGATTAAGAAAGGTATTGAATGCACAGTAGCAGTTTCTTCTCACAGTAGATAATAAATAATGAACATCACTCCTTATTCCAATCCCTGATTAGTAGTATGATTTTTATTGAGAAAAATGATTGTGCAATTGTAAAGGGAAGAGTTCAATTTAAAAGAGATTATGAAAATCTGTATGCTTACACAATAGAAAGATGAAATCATTCTGAAATAAATTATTTCTTTACTTTTAGGGGTTATTATCTCTGAAT
Organism: Myotis brandtii; assembly: GCF_000412655.1. Taxonomy (NCBI): domain Eukaryota; kingdom Metazoa; phylum Chordata; class Mammalia; order Chiroptera; family Vespertilionidae; genus Myotis; species Myotis brandtii. The sequence goes on along the minus strand of NW_005366108.1, from coordinate 356,559 downwards.
ATAAGCGACTACTAACATTAGTTGCTTTTATCTTCCTTAGTGTTTTAATTTTTTTAAAAATTATTTTAGAGAGAGGGTGGAAGAGATAGATAAACATCAATGGGAGAAACATAGATCAGTTGCCTCCTGCATGTGCCCTATAAAGGGAAGGAATCCACAATCTAGGTATTCTCATACCTGGAATTGAACCCACAACCTTTTGGTGTATGAGACAATACTCTAACCAACTGAGCACACTGGCCAGGGATTCCTCTTAGTGTTTTAAATTGTCTTATGCTATGCTTTAGGGCATATTCAAATAATTTAATTTATCACCCTTTCAGTTTATTATTTAACAACCACTTGCTTAATCTGAGTTTCTAAATATGCCAATCTGGCAAAATTATGCTATAACCCACATCCCTTCAATGCTGGATATCTAATTGTACTCAAGAACCTCACTGTGAGGGATGCTTTCCTGGTACTGATATTAAGAAAAACTGCTCAGAAGTCAATGGAGGATACAGGGATTCGTTTAGGAACTGGTATTTACATGTTAACTTCTATATTAAATTGAATGATAATTGAAAATTCCACACAGCTCTTGGCCTTTCCTTTTAGGTGTTCTAATATCTGTGAACACTATGTAGGGCATTGTGGCTTTTTTGGGGACAAACAAATTGGGAAAGAGATAAGTCTATCTCCTAGTGGGACAACAGTTCACCCTCCTGTTCTTAATAGGACATGCATTTCAGTTATTTGTTTTAATATTCCTCATAATAGCTATTTAGGAAAAGTAAACATGTTTTTCTAAAAATAATTGAAAACCATTGATCTAATCTTTTTGTAATTTACTGATATTTATATCAGTTTTGTACTCTTATGAATTACCAGTTTTCTAGATTATAACCTAAACTAATGTTGGCCTTGAATCAATAATACTGTCAATAAGTATATAAAAACTGGAACGCTCTACAACTATAAGCTATTGCTATAATCAAAGCAGTCAAGTCCTATGCACCATATGCACAATTAGTACACTATTTCATTTAGATCATTTTTCATATCTTTTAAAACTTTGCTAAGTAAAAACAGCTACTATATCTCCTTATGTTATTTTCTTTCACATACATTGAGAAAAAGCTCAATACACTTTTCATACAGTAATGTCAATGTTTTATTTTTTTTTGTTCTGTTTTTGCCTTATCAGGGCATAAACACTTAACCATAGCCCAGTAAGTTATTATCTTTTTATTTTAAATGAAGAAATTCAGTCTTTTAGAGATCAATTAACTTTCCTAGGAACACACAGCAATAAAAATGTTACTGGTTTTCTTCTGTAGATTTTAATATCCTCAGCAACACTTTCTGTACACTTAGCTTGGTGCTTCATAAAAGAGCATGGAGTGAATAAATCTTCTTGACTGACTAATGTCTAATTGAAACTGATCATAACAACTATAGCCAAGTAAGATTAGAATAACATGTCCCTAATTTTATTTTTTCTAGTCATAATAAAATAGTGGAGAAAATATACTGATTAAATAAGTCCCACATGAATCTTCTAAAAAAACCTAAAAAAAATACAAAAATAAAGGAGCAAAAAATAAATTCCTTTTTCAGATATACTAGAAAATACTTGTTACTCTGAATCTTATCAATGGAGAAAGAAATAGTGACGCTTAGGATATAAATTAGATTTTTGTAGGCTAACTCATGTGTACACTGCGAAACACTGTTGTACTTTCTAAAAGATAAAACCAATACATGCCGAAACCGGTTTGGCTCAGTGGATGGAGCGTCAGCCTGCGGACTGAAGGGTCCCAGTGGAATGTGCAGGAGGCAGCTGATCGGTGTTTCTCTCTCATTGATGTTTCTAACTCTCTATCTCTCTCCCTTCCTCTCTGTAAAAAATCAATAAAATATATTTAAAAAAACAACAACCAATACTTCTTTTCTTTTTTATTTTTACTTTTTTCAGAGTATTCTACATTCAGTTAGACAAAAATCATCAGGAAAGGGAGAGCCAAGAACTAGTAATTGATAGATTGTGTTTTTAAAGAGATTAATGCACAAAGGATAGGAAAAGTGAGTCAAATCTCCTCCACCACTGTTGACTTTATCTTTTGAAGGAAAATAAATGCTAAGTCACCACTAGACTATAAGCCATTCGTGCTGTTAGACCAGAACTGAAATATATGCAAATATTTAGGAAGATTAATAATAAGTATTTATAACCAACATACCTAAATCCACAACTTTTAGTTTTGCAGCCATCAGGTCATTATCTTCAAAATATAACAGACAAATAAAACTTGCAATTCCCAGACAAATTTAAATAGGTTCCCCCGAAAATTATAGTAGTAAGTAGAAAGAACACTATATTGAATTGATGCTAAAATATGTTAACAACTGCAAAAAATAATAAAACTGAAATTAATATACATAATGGAATTATTTTCCCTTGCACTTCATAAAATGAAGAAACATAAAATAATACAATTAAAAAATATAAGATAATACAATATCATGAAAAATAAACTTGTAGAGCTTAGAATAGATATGAAGAGAAAAATCAAACAATAATAGAATCTAGATCATTAGCAACACAATTAGATAATAGGCCCTGATGAAAATAAAGTTAGGAACCAAAAGTATAGACTTGACATATTTAAGCAGAATAAAACACAGGAAAAACCAAAACATTCAAAGTAATTAGGGAAAAAGTGATGAAGTGATATATATTTTAATCAAATCAAAAAGGTATGAGTATTTAAAAATCAAAGTATATTTTTCTAAATTAAATAAGTACTTATATTGATAGTTTGAATAGTATACTGTGTCCAATGTAATAAGTATTATATGATAGCAGAAATATAAAAGCATTATTTTAAACAAAATATTAGCAAGCAAAATCCCAAATCCAAAATTATTTTTAAAAATAATGCTCCAAAATTAACATATTTATTCTAAAAATAAAAGCTAGATTAATGTTAGAAAATCTATAAATTCATCTCACCATGTTAATTGATAAAAGAAGAAGAATTTGACCACTTCACTAGGCATAGAAAAAGCATTTGTAATACTTAATATGCATTTATTTTAAAATAACTTCTCATCTTAGGGGAACTTTCTTAACCTGATGAAGAGCATCATAAAAGACCATAGAAAAATATCATAATAAATGGAAGCTTGCTGGAAATATTTTTCTTTAAATCTAGAAAGTTACCTGGTTGCTCACCACCATCATTTCCAGTAAATATTGTTTTGAAAATCATGGCCTGTTCAATAAGCAAAGAAAAAATGAGTTTGTATAGATTAAAACACAGAAAAAATTATTTGCACAAGACATGAAATATATCAGTAATTTTATAGAACTAACAGATGAGCTTAGAAGGTATATTGATGTATGTAAATTAAATTTAAAAAATCAGCTGTGTTTCTACACACCAGACATAGAAAACGAGAAAGGGAAAATGTTCAAAAAAGTCTATTTTGTACCCTTTGACTAACGAATTCCCATTTCTTCCACCTCACAGCCCCAGGTAACCACCATCCTATTTTGTTTGCTTCTATATAGTCAAGTTTTTTAGATTCCACATGTAAGCGAGATCATGTAGCTTTGTTTCCTTTATGTGTATGGTAAATGTTCAATAATAATTTTTAAACATAATACCATCTGTAATAGCTTAGTGTCACTATGCCATGGATAAGCATTAGAGCAAATATAAAAAATAAAAATTAAACATAAAAACTCCTATAGAATCTCTTCTAAATCAATCAGTAGTTCTCCTCTTAATATTTTTCATATTTTTCTTTAGAAAAATAAATAATAAAATTTATCTTGATTCAGAAATAAAACAATAATATAAGCAGAATTCAGGGGGATTCAGAAGAGATTATTCTGTCTTAAATAAATCAGCATGGAAATGAATTGTGTTTAGTGTGATAATCTCTTTGAGAGATCTCTGACAGGATAAAATAAAATCTAAGGCATCTGTGGCTTCCTGATTAAATTATCCATGACAAACTTGAAAGTGTTATACTGTCGGTTCCAAACCTAAAAATTTGTCTCTGTATATAGCAGATTTTTTTTTTTTACAGAAAAGAATGGGTAGGATATTTGGTCTGCTATGTACTTTCTTTATATTTCACAAAAATCACTTGGTATGCATATTCATAAAGAAAGCATCGATTAAGCAGGCAAGTTTAATGAAGCTTGCAAATATGCAATGATTCTAAACTACCACAGGGTGGTAGGAGATTCACTTTCCACAACATTTATCTAATTGGCAGAACTAACTGCTTTGCTACACTTCTACCACATCCAAATCCCTTATTAGAAACTGTATCATTGTTACTGCTCAATAAGTGTGAACGAAATCTCAGAGGCAAAATTATGCTTTAGGATATGCTATACTTAAGCAAAAGTCCAATTCAACTAGAAAAGACAAGTGTGCACATATAAATTTGGATCCTTTAATTGTTTGTATGTTTTCTGCGTGTATGTGTGTGTTTTCATAGAAGACCATTTATCTTTAATGATTAATGTAGAAGAAGTCCATAGGATGCTTCTAACAAATTTATCATGTTATTTATATTGTTACATCAATCAACTTATTACTTTATCAAAATACCTAGTTTCAATATGGAAATATACATGTATAAGCTATTAAATCAGAAATTTGGAGTTAGAAAAAAATCATAAATATATGAGGCACAACTTTCTTATTTTACAGATACATGAAATGAGGTGAGAATATGTTACAGACATCACACATAGAAGAAATATGTTTAATATAAGGTATTCATTGTATTGATACAAGGCATATATATGTAGTCATCTAGAGATTTTTATCATCATAATTAAAGACATGGAGGGTAATTGGGTTGATGACAAGTAGGTATAGTGGAGAGAATTTTCATGATCACAATTGAAACCAAGGGGCCTTATAACTGGGTAAATTTAGTTGTAGATCCTGGTTCTACAATTTCTCTCTCTCTCTCTCTCTCTCTCTCTCTCTCTCTCTCTCTGATTGACTGTCCAATCCTGTGTTCCTGTGAAAATTGGAGACGTTTTACCTTGGTAACTGCAGACAGCAAAGGTGTTTGAACAGGCCTTCGGCTTCCATATCCCATACGATGCAGTATACGGCTAATTTGCCTACAAACGTCAGGTGGTCATAATAATCTGTCCACACAGTGTATATATAGTCTCAGAGACCTAGAATCCCCCCTCCCCCATAAACAGCAGCCTTCAAGCCAGCAGAAGACAGTATCCAGAACCTGTGATCACAAGGTCCACACCTCTGGCAGGCTAAAGGTAACATCTTGACCTAAGTCATATTTCCTTTTCTGAGCCCTAGGGTAATAACTTTCCCATGAGACTGGATGGAGGGATGCCAGAAAACACCTCAGAACCATCCTTAAGACCAGATGAAATTATCAGCCTTACCTCATCTCCAACCAATCAGTACTCAGCATGACCCTGAACCCCTTAATCATGTGTCTTGTCATTTTGCCCTATATAATCTGTAACCTATATGCCAGGGGATTTCTTACTTTCTCCTGAGTGGCACCATTCATAATAAATTAGCCAATACTCTCCACTGCAGTTCTCCATGCTTAGTGTTTAGCTCTGCTAGTGCCTGGTCAACAAACTCCATTTACTTTGTGTGTTCATCATGGATTGGTAAATCACTGACATACTTTAACAGTGTTCAAGATTTGGGTGAATTTTTTCTTTTGATAAAGTCAAAAGCCAACTTTTACATACTTTACTATCTGCTTATATGACAAAAACTAGAGGTATGGTGCACAAAATTCATGCATGGGAGGGGGGTGTCCCTCAGCCTGGCCTGCACCCTCTCAAAATCCGGGACATCCCTCTCGAAATCGGGGACTGCTCTCTCCTAACTGCTCACCTGCTTGCCTAATCACCCTTAAGCACTCTGCCTGCCTGATCACCCCTAACTGCCTCTGCCTGCCTGATTGCTCATAAGTAACCTACCAGCCTGATTGCCCCTAAGCACTCTGACTGCCTGATCCTCCCTAATCGCCTCTGCCTGATTGATTGCCCCTAACTACTCACTGGGAGGCTGCTGGCCAGAGTGAGGGGCCATGGTCTCTGGTCTCTGGTTGTTCTGCCATTTCAGTCGCTGGGATTTTATTATTAGTACTAGAGGACCAGTGCATAAAAATTCATGCACTGGAGGGGGGTCAATCAGCCTGGCCTGCCCCCTCTCACAGTCCAGGAGCCCTCATGGGCAGAAAGCGACCCGGTGATCAGGGGAAGGCGACGCCCCATAACACCTCTGCTGCTGCCACTGCCAGCAACGCAAGCCTTGGCCGGCCCTGGTTACCTGCACCTCGGGCCTGCCCTAGGTGGCTGGGGGCTGAGGGGACTGAGAGACTCTGGAGGCAGGCATGTAGCAAGACCAGGCCCGCCTGCAGGCGAGTCGGGCCTTGCAGCGCCTGCTGCCCCGATGGGGGTGTGGGGACTGGGAGCCGCCAACTTGTGTCTGTGGGTGTCACCTTCTTTGAGGGTGGGGCAGTCAATTAGCATATCCCCTCCTTATTGGCTGTGGGAGCCACCATCTTTGCAATGGCATGAGGGTCAATTAGCATATTCCCTCTTTATTAGATAGGATATAGGATAGTAAAGAAAACCCAGACTATTATTTGAATTCGTTTTTTCATCAAATATCACCATTTACTATTTATAATCTTTTTAAAGAATTTTATACTTTTATTATATATACTAAGTTTAGAAGTATCTTAATCCTACCATGATATTTTAAAAGCTTTTTTCTTTCCTCTGTAAGATGTGAGACAACTTATTATTCTATACTAGAACCACTGTGTTAATTCTCAACTGCTTAATAGAAACTTTCATGGTCCACAATATTTAAATTTTTGAATGTAGTATCCAATACTTATATTTCCTGGGTTTTGTTTATGTAAACATACATATTAATATATAGTTCAAATTCACACAATTTTGATTTTTTACCTTTCTTAAATATGTTTTTAAAACATTAACAAATATATATTTTAACCTTTTCCAAGATTATTCTCTATCTATATAGTCTATAAGGAAATGTATTTGTGTTGGGTTTTAAAAAGACATGTGTAATTCATGTTTTACCTCAATTATTTTACCCATGTACTGGAATATAATTACCATAAATACAAGAACTTTTTTCCATGACACACTTTTGTATAATATCCACTTTAATATGTGAGGATTTTTAGGTGAAGTACTGCTGTGAAATGGTGTTAAAAATAATAATGAAAGGCTTAAGTTAGGGGAGAACAATCTAAAGACAAGAGAGCTAATTAAGATGTAAATGCAGTATTCCTTCATATGTAAAAGAGCCTTCAGGAATTTGTATGAGACACAGGAATAAAGATAAAGGGTAAAAAATTTGTTGAAAGAACTATGAATTTTAGATGGGGAAGCATAGTGAAGGACAGGAGGTTGCCACACCGAACCAAAGGTATTCAGCATGTAGCCATTAATAAAACTGTAAGAATTCAAAAGAAAATCTATCTGATATCAGGACATAATAAGATTAGGTGAAAATATATTTAACTTGAGGGATTGGCATTACATTCAGGTAGAATTATTAGTTGTTAGATACTGTATTGAGAACTAGATCACATGGTAGAGTTTAAGAACAAAAATTTTGAAGCCATATGTAAAGAAAAGATACATGAATATATTGAAATGAATGAAATGAAAGGGTAAGAGATTGAAGAAAAAACTTTATAAAATATCAGAAGGTAGAAGTCAGTGAAAGAATCTAAATTACTAGCTGCAACAATGAAACTTTTAGAAATATGTTGTGGGTCACCCAATCAGATAGATGATTTCCCTTTTTTGAGCCTCCCTACTTAGACTGGGAACTTCTTCCTCACCTTTTCCACAAACACCCCTAACACTTTATCACATTGAACAGAATAACTAATGTCTGAATAGATGAATTCCATAAGACATTCAAGAATATCAAAAGGTATTTTTTAAAGTTTTATTTGATGTTTTAGAAGTCAATAGTAATGAGGAGGGATGAGGGAGTATAAATCATTCTGCAAATCAATAATTATGAAATAAAGACACTCAATTTTATAGAAAATGCCTTTTTATCTTTAGAATCATGATCTTTGTTTGACTCATACATGGAAAAAGTTAGTAATATTCCCAAACTTAATTTTGACTGTTAATATGTATTTATACATTTCCTAATCATTTCAAAATATTTTAAACTCATTACTCCTACAACCAATAAAATTTTAAATCTAGTTAATATGAACTCTTCTTATTATCCTGAAATTTTATGAGTAGTTAAGAGTCTACATTTTGATGACTTCTATGATGGCTAATATGTATTAGGGAATAATATATTAGAAGCTTTTTAAAAGCTTAAAACAAAAAATAAAATAAAGGATCTAAAATTTCTACCTGTATGTGAACTTAAAATATTTTTAAAATCTACAAACTTTTTATATGCACTTTATTACTCCATGACACAAAATTGACATAGAGGTACTACTAAAATGACAAATTATAATTGATATGTAACACTCAAATTTTCCCACAGCAATTTTCTTTGTCTTTTTGTCTGAATTCATTAGGCATAAGTAAGTAATTATAAATGCTTCCTAATAAAATAGAAATCTGTAAAAATGTTTATGCAGGGAGAGATTAACTAGACTATTAGTTTTAATACTGCAAATTTTAAACAACTTAATAGTTTCATTATTGTATGGTATGGAAAAACAGCTAAAATATTATGAAGCCATCAACATATTAAATCAAATGGTAAAAAAGGCAGATGCAATGCTATGCACAGGAATAATGTCTGTATTCATTTCACAAGGTTGCCATAACAAATGATCACAAACCTAGTGGTTGAAAATAATAGCTATTTATTCTTTCACAGTTTTCAAGGCCAGCAGTGTGAAATCAAGTTTTAAGAAAGTCTGGCTCCTTTTGGAGGTACTGAGGAAGCATCTATTTCATGCCTTTCTCCTAGCTTCTGGTAGCTGCCAAAAATCATTGGCATTCATTCACATATCACTGCATAACTACAAATTAGCCTCCATTTCACATGGCCTCCACTGTGTTTCTCTATGTTGGAAATATCCCTCTGATTTTATTTTATAAAAACACTAGAGGCCCGGTGCACAAAAATTTGTGCACTCG
>NW_005366108.1:336498-346512 GCF_000412655.1 Myotis brandtii | reverse complement strand
GGGGTCCCCACTGGGGTGCCTGGCCAGTCTGAGTGAGGGGCTGAGGGCCGTTTTCAGGCTGGCGGGTGACTGAAGCTCCGAACCGCTCCTTTTTTTCTTTTCTTTTTTTTTTTTTATTCTGGGCCAGCTTTAGCTCTGAGGCTCGGCTCCAGTTATGAGGCCTCGGCTGCTGAAAGCAGGTTTCTGGCCTTTTTTTATCTTCTGTATTTGAAACAATGTTGCGATCCTGCTGGCTGAAGCCCGGCTGACTAAAGCAGGTTTCTGGGGTTTTGTTTAGCTTCTATATTTGTAACAATGTTTCAAACTGCAAGCTCAGAGGCCCGGCAGCAGCAGGCGGGGAACCTGGCTTCCTCCGTCACTGGAGCAAGCAAGCCTCCCTGTTTGCGTCAGCTGCCTGGCTGCCGGCCGCCATCTTGGCTGGCAGTTAATTTGCATAAGGATTTGCTGATTAGCCAATGGGAAGGGTAGCGGAGGTACGGCTAATTACCATGTTTCTCTTTTATTAGATAGGATTTGTCATTGGATTTAGAACCCCTCTAAATCCAGAATGATTTCACCTGGAGATCTTTAACTTAATTATATCTGCAAAACTTTTGCTTAAGTAGGATCATATGTGCAGGTCCTGGTGGTTATCTTTCGTGGGAGTCATTATGTAACTCACTGTGATGCCAACCAAATTAGAGGAATATATATACCAAACACTTATTGCATACTATAATGTGTAGTAAGTGTTTGAGATGTATTAATTTACATAATTATTATAAGGAACCTATGAGTTACCCTGCCTCTCAAAGCAAATTTCCTGCTTTCAAATGCTGCCTCCATCATTTCCTTGGTGTTTGATCTTTGGCAGGTGATTTGGCTGTATCATGCCTAATTTTCTCATCTGGAATGTGGGACTAAGAATACCTATGCAATAGGATTGTTTTAAGTATTTAATAGGCTAATACTTTAAAATGTGTGTGTTATAAATAAATGATAAACTGATAAATAAGAAAACAAAAGTTAATAGTAAAATATGATAATATGACTTTTGTTTCTAACAATAATGGCATGTCTGATTAACATATATTCCTATCCTTCATAATTAACTGGACTATATGGATGACATAGATGAAATAGTTTTTGGATATTGGATAATAGGCAATGCAGGACAATGACCAGTGATAGAAAGAAATAAAGTACAATGAGTACACAACCACCCATGCATTTTATCTGGATGCAGTTTTCTGATAGTACAGATAGGGATCCCAAGCAGAATAATAAGTTCTCATTGAGATGTGGACACAGCAATTGAATTTGGGTAGTCTGAGGAGTCTTGGATCAATGGGGCAGAGTACCAGAGAAGATCATCACAGATCACTTTGGAAAAGAAAAATACTACAAAGACATGTAAATTGAACAATTCACAGAACTCACATAATCTTTAAAATTCAGCATTTTTGTCTATATTGTTATACACTTTGATCTATATAATTAATTCATATTAAATTGAAGTCACCATATCTTTTTAAGTATGAATGTACAGTCTGATTCATATGGAAATGCAAAAAAACTTAGATAAGCAAAATATTTTGAAAGGAAGCAAAAAATAGGCAGAAGTAATTGCTTAACTTCAAGAGACCTTGTAAAACTAATTATTCTAGAGAACACAGGATTGGTTCACAGATACAAAGAGAGATTAAAGAATCTACAAATAAATCTATAACTATTTATGGTCAATATTTTGTTTTTAAAGGCAACTTTTTATTGATTTTAAGAGCGAGGACTGAGAGAGAGGGAAAAAAAACCACACCGATTTCTTGTTCCACTTATTTATATAATCATTGGTTGAATCTTTTTAAAACCAAAGCACTGATGTAGCTATGTAGAAAAGAGAGTCTTTGAAACAAATGGTGCTGAGATAACTAGATATTCAAAAGAAAAATAATGAACTAGGACCTCTCTCATGCAATAAACTGTATTATGTCAAGATGATATAGCCAACCATAAAATATAAATATATAAACTTTATGAAGAACATTTAGGAAAAACGTTTATGAACTTTTGATAGACAAATACTTCTTATAGAGGACATAGAAATTAATAAAAATATTAAAAATTAACATTAAAAAAGGTAAGTTGGAACTTTATTAAAAATAAAGTATTGTGCCCTCTCATTCTACATACTCAGAGTAAATATTATACATATATACGTTTATACATAATATATATTTGACAATTTATGTTAGGTATATGTAAAAATTTCATACAACTCACAAATAAGGCTACTAACCCAATTTTAAAATAAGGACAAATTGTTGTAGTAGACTTCAAAAGGAGATATACAAATGACCAATTAGCACAAAAAATACTCATAATCTCTCATTGGTGAAATGTGATTATCATACAAGGATGTGGACCAACTGGAGCTATCACACACATTGCTGGCACTGTTTTTGTCTTTGTTATTTTTAAGAGTGTGATTTCAGGGACTGGATGTGATAGCTCTTCTGTTATGTATTTAGAGAAGTGTTTGTAAACTCTTGTAGTATTGTAGTAATGATATTTATAATAGTGTTACCTGTTTCCTATGAAGAGAACAGTGTTTTTTAGGTGAAGCTAGGATTGTATTAACATGACCATCTACATAGACTAAACTAAAATGACAGAAAGCAGATCAGAGGTAGCCTGAGTTTGCTTTTGAATAGGGGCATTGTTTGTAAAAAGACAAAATGGACCTTTGTGGTGAAATAGGAGTGTTATATACGTGGATTGTGAATGTGATTACCTGGACATACACATTTGTCCAAATTTATCAAATGGCACATTTAAAGAGGGTACATATTATTGGGTTAAATACACCTCTATCAAGTTGATTTAGAAAATAATAAATAGTTAAAATGTCTAATTGTCTGACTTCTGAACTATTTTTAATATGTCCTTTAGAGATTTGTTAATTTTCAAAAATATCTATACATTCCTTTTCACTTGAAACAAATAATTAATTAACATGAACTATTAATTAGAGTTAACAAAATGTCTTAACTAAGAGCAATATCTTAATAACATAGTCAGTAGGAACACTGTAAACCCTAGATGCTATGAAGAAATACATGAGTGATTATATAATAGAGGGAGTGTTTGTGCTACATTTTAATTCACCAAAATATATACCACCAATATGTGAAGCAGAAAAAGCACATTATTAATCAGGACATGCTAGCCACACTCTTAGGGTTTTTTTTACATTTCTCAGTCTAAAACATGAAGGTCTGACCTGCTATGTCTAACATTGATTTGTAACACCAAAAGGGGCAGCATAATCAAAGAGCAAAATCAGAAGAAAAGGCTCTTTGCAGAAGATGAAAGCTCTGTTATTGATAGCATCACTACACTAGTAGTGATAATTAAACTTAGAAAAAGAGAAAAGATTAATTTGTCCTCATCAAATCTACTATCATGATTGCGTTTCTTTGGAAAGTGAGACTGATAATTATCTAGCATATTTGTGTATGTAAGATTAATTCTTCTATTTCTTTTTCTTATTTTTCCATCCTACCTTCTTTTCAATTCAGTGTCTTTATAAAAGTAAATATGAAAGCTAAAAATGATATCTATCTTCTACCGTTAAACACCCAATGATGCTATAGCATGTGCAAAATTTTAGACACATTTTTTTCTTTACTTATCAATCATGTACATACACACGTAAAAGTAGAACAGAGGGAAAAAAAGAACATATGGATGTATTTTAGAAGCAAATTTACACACGTAACTAATTCATCTAGGGCACAGAAAGAGAACAGGTACACATATGCCAATGCTATTTTCAAAACCCTTTGAAAAGTAAAAAGTGCTAAATTAATATAATAAATATTCATCGATATTATCTATTACCCAAAGTAGCACAAAGCCCTTGGTTTTCAAGATTTAGAATGTTTCCATTGTTCATTTTTAAGATATTATGGGGTTTGAATGAAAACATCTGTATTAACAAAGGAAAATTTATACTGGCTATTTTTAAAAGTCAAAATAATTAGAGGACTTTGTGCAGAAAACCTGAAATTCTTTTTCAAGTTAAAATTTGACATAAACACTGAAGGTATTTTGGGAAAGTACCTTCTTTCAAATGATAATTTCTATTACATGACATTTAAAACTATTGTAACATGAGTTCATATAGGACCTTCAAAAAAATCACACACACTATTACAGGGGACAAAATTGTCATGTTAAGTACATGAATCATCCCGTTTGATTTTGTGTGTTTGTGTTTTAAGTATTTTATTTCCCCCCTCCTCCCCCCCTCCCCCCGGAACATTACTTGTACAAGTTCATACTTCTAGGGTCAGAAAAGAAGTACACTCTTCCTCTGCATATATATCCTTTTCAACTCTGAAGGTCATTATGGTGTTCAAACTTGTATCCTCCAGGCTAGGGGTGGGGAATCATTTTTCTGCCATGGGCCATTTGGACATTTATAACATCATTCTCAGGCCATACAAAATTATCAACTTAAAAATCAGCCTTCTATTTGGTGAAACATTTAATTAACTCACCCCTAATGCCTTGGCAGGGCCAGACAAAATGATTTTTTTGGGCCTTATATGGCCTTATATAGCCTGCAGGCCAGAAGTTCCCTACCCATGCTCTGCCAGTGGTTGGCAAACTCATTAGTCAACAGAGCCAAATATCAATAGTACAACGATTGAAACTTATTTTGAGAGCCAAATTTTTTAAACTTAAACTATATAGGTAGGTACATTGTTATTAACTTAATTAGGGTACTCCTAAGGCTTAGGAAGAGCCACACTCAAGGGGCCAAAGAGCCGCATGTGGCTCACGAGCCAGTTTTCCGACCACGGCGTGAAATGGTATGCCACAGCAAGCTTCAACTGCATCTGACATGGAATGGTAATTATTCAAGAATTCTGGTAGTGTTTGACATCAGGTTGGTAGCTAAAAATGGATTGTGGCATAGACCTTATACAATGACACTCAATAAATGCCACATATCCAGCAGATCTCTAGCTGGTTATTGACTCACACACCTGTGATGATATCCTATTTCAAAGGTTATTGTGTGTGTTGTTTTGGAAAAGAAAGGAAAGGAAAAAGAGAAGGGAAAAGGAAGGGGGTATGGAAAAGAGAATGGCAGAATTGAGGGAAGGGAGGGAGAAAATATCCAAATCATTTAACCTAAATTCTCACAATTCCTTAAAATAATCTTTTCTTTAACATATTTTGGGAAAATACATTAAAAGTAAGACTAAAAAAATAATTTGAAATGAATCTCGTTTTTCAGTAACATTTTCTTCATCTCCTAAGTGATTATAAATTTTCTTTACTACTACATAACCATTCCTTCTAAAGTTGAGAAAATTACATGTAGATATATTTCAGAAAACAAAATGAAAGATTTCCTATCCATCACGATAAATATCTTCATCCTTAAGATGAGAATGGCATGAACATTGCATTTTTTTAATAAAATCTCATTTAGAAAACTATCGTCACTCCCCCTTCCACCTCTCCCCCCCTCCCCCTGCTTTTATTGATTTTAGTGAGAGAGGGAGAGAAACATGGATGTGAGAAACATGAATTGGCTGCCTTCTGAACGCTCCTGCTGGTGATCAAGGCCACAACCTGGGCTGGTGCTCTGATCAAGATTCTAACCAGGTACATTTAGTGTTGCACAGGGCAACACTCAACCAACTGAGCTACCTGCAGGGTCCCTGTTAGCGTTTTAATAATATCCATCTATTTGGGTGTGAGATAATATTTCATAATGATTTTAGAATGCATTTTCCTGATATTAGTGATGTTGGGCACTTTTTCATATGTTTGTTGGCCATTTGTATATCTTCTTTGAAAAAAAAATTCATTCCAATCCTTTGCACATTTTTAAATCAAATTGTATGTTTGTTTTTTTCTATTGAGTTATATAAGTTCCTTATATAATTTGGATATCAGCCAGTTATCAGATATCTTGTTTAAAAAGATTTTCTCACATTCTATATGTAGACTTTTCATTTACTTTTTCTTTGTTGTGCAGAAGCTTTTTTACTTTTATGTAGTCTCACTTGTTTATTTTTGCCTATGCTTTTGAAGTGATATCCAAAATATTTTTACCAATGCCACTGTCAGGGAGTGTTCTCCAGTTTTCTTCTAGGACTCCTATGGTTTCATGTCTTACATTTAAATCTTTCATTATTTTACACGTGGCTATCCAGTTTTCCTGTCACAATTTACTAAAAAGAATATATATTCCCATTGCGTATTCTTGAAACCCTTGTCAAAGCAGTTGGCTGTTCATGTATGAGTTTATTTCTGGGTTCTTTACTTTGTTCTATTGGTCTAGGTGTTGTTGTTTTTGTTTTTTGGTTTTTTTTGTCAGTGTCACACTGTTTTAATTACTATATCTTTGTAGCATACTTTAAAATCAGAAAGTGTGATGTCTCCAGTTTTGTTCTTTTTTTCTAAAAATAGCTATGGCTATTCAGGGCATTTTGTGACTCCATATTAATTTTAAAATTGTTTTTACTTTCTATGTAAAATGCCATTGGAATTTTTATGAGGGTTGCACTGAATCTATAGATGTGTTTGTATAGTATAAACATTTTGACAGTATTAATTATCTCAATCCATGAACAGGGGATATCATCTCATTTATTTGTGTTTTTTTCTATTTCATCAATATTTTATAGTTTTCAGTGTATATAAAATTTAATTATTGGTTAAATTTATTTCTAAGTATTTTATTTTTTTCTGATACTATTGTAAATTTGCATTCTTGATTTTATTTTCAATAGATTGTTGTTGTGAAGAAATGTAACTTATTTTTGTATGTTCATTTTAATCTATTTCAATATGAAATGCTTTGTATAATTACACTTTAATATTCTACATTTAATTTTTGGATTAGGAACACCATGTGTTTGATTTTTATGATATGTCTTAATTTTATATCTTATATCATACTAGAGACCTGGTGCACGAAATTCGTGCATGGAGGGGGGGTTCCCTCAGCCCAGCCTGCACCCATTCCAATCGGGGACCCCTAGGGGAATGTCCAACCACCAGTCACTGTGGAATCGGGCCTAAACCGGTGGTTGGACAACCCTCTTACAATCTGGGACCACTGGTTCCTAACCACTCCCCTGCCTGCCAGCCTGATTGCCCTACCCCTCTACCTGCCTTCCTATTGCTCCTAATTTCTTTGCCTTCCTGCCTGCCTGATCACCCCTAACTGCTTCTGTCTGCCTGATCTTGCTCCCAACTGCCCTTACCTGCAGGCCTGATCTTGCCCCCAACTGTCCTCCTCTGCTGGCCAATTTGGTTCTGATTGGTCAGTTTCTATGCCAGTCAGGTCAAAAGCACTGCCTCCTAGGGAGCCATTGGCTCCTTACATTCACCCAGATTTAGTTCTGATTGGTCAGTTTCTATGCCAGTCAGTGTTTCTGGGCCTATCAACGGGGCCTGATCAGAAAGGCAGGGCTGATCAGCAGCCCCGCTGGAGGCCTGGAGAGAAATGGAGGCCCTGTTGGCCAGGCTGGGAGAGAAAGAGAGGCAAGTTCTGATCAAGGGCTACCACAGAGGCTTTGGATCAGACCCTGCCTCTCTCTCTGCAGGCCTCTCTCTAGGCCTGATCCACAGACCCCTAGGCAATCAGTGCTTTGTCGGGTGCAGCAGTGGCCCCAGTCAGTGCTGGGTGCCATGGCAAACCAGCACTGACTTCCCCTCTGGTTGAGCCTTCCCTCCTTTGCCTCTTTATTAATTGGTACTTTTCCTATCACACACATGGTGTGTGTGTGTCTGTGTGTTTGTTTAATTTCTATCTTGGACTTTACTAGTATCTCTGGAGTGCAAACACAAGGTCATTTTTAAAATATAGATATTTTTATTGATTTCAGAGAGGAAGGAATAAGAAGAGAAAGACTGAAACATCAATGATGAGAGATGGTGATAGATCAGCTGCCTCCTGCAAGCCCCGCCCGGGGATTGAGCTTGGAACCCAGGCATGTGCCCTGACTGGGAATCAAATGTGATCTCCCTCCCGGTTCCTAGGTATGGCAGGGTCACAGGTCAGTGTTTACTTCCATTCTTAAGAATAGAATGCTTTCTACCACATTAGTGTCTAACAAATGTGTGCTAAATGGTGAAAAAATAAGACTACAATTTTTATAAAGGAGAGTCAAAGCTAAACTATATTGTTTCTACTTATTATCATATTCTTTCTATGTGTATATAGAAATGTCAACACTTTGTGGAATAGATATATAATTTCTTATTTTTTACATAAAACATTGAAATTGTAACTTATAAAGTAGCTGTTTATCTAAACATATCTATTTTTTACGTTATTTCCACCAAAACACAGGTTATCTAAGCCAAAACTCATTTTCAGAAGCTTCTAACCTTCAAAGGCATAGTAAGTTTCATGATTTCTTAAACTGCAATCATATGTCAGACACTGAAATAAATATCTCTCCTGCATAACTTCATTTAAATAGTCTCTCATGTCATTAATATGGGTTCTACTGTTGACATTGTGTTAGAGAAAAAATAAAGTGGAACCTGGATGCAGAGGATCTTGCTCACATCACATAGCAAGAAATAAATGGAACTGAAATATTTATCCATGCCCATCAGACTTCAAGGTCTGTGAGATTAAATAGTATGTAAAATCAAATCCTAAAAGTTATAAATAAATCTGTATTGGGAAGAAAAATGTAAGAATAGGTAGAAAGAAAACAGAACAAGATCTGGCAAATTCTAAGACAATGACTTTCCATTGATTTTTAATTTTTTCTATGTTACCCTAAATAAGGTAGAATAGGTTTCTATATCCTGAATATATGATTAAGAAGAAGGTTGACAGTTTCACATATTTTTCTGAGTAATATGGATATAAGAAGTGTTGAAGATCATTAAAATCTTACTACCTTAACACTTTTTAATATAACTTTTCTCAGTTAATTTTTTAGATGCCTGTTTATATACCTTACTTGAGCTCACCTTTAAAACAGGGAACATATTAGAATAATGATTTATTTATAAACACTTTTAAAGAAATAACAGATAGCCGTAACCGGTTTGGCTCAGGGGATAGAGCGTCGGCCTGTGGACTGAAAGGTCCCAGGTTCGATTCCGGTCAAGGGCATGTACCTTGGTTGCGGGCACATCCCCAGTGGGAGGTGTGCAGGAGGCAGCTGATTGATGTTTCTCTCTCATCGATGTTTCTAACTCTCTATCTCTCTCCCTCTCTGTAAAATCAATAAAATATATTTTTAAAAAAAGAAAGAAATAACAGATAATATAATCTTGTATTAGTCATTTTAGCTGAAAAGCTTGGATAATTTCTTATTATTTTGTTCTTCTGTTCCCTTAACATCCACAATAGCAAAAACAAAACAAAAACAAAAATCTAAAAACAAAAAAACAGGAAACTTTTAAGTAGAGAAAAATAATACTGTCATGTTGTTGAGGTATAACCCTCATATGGAACTCCATTATACATAGCATTAACCTTTAGACTCTAACAAGGTCCTTCAATCAATCTATTTTTCTTCTTATCCTATGCCACCCTTTCTAGTCTGTGTTTCTACCATTCCCTATATACTGTATATGCTACTTTATACATCCATGCTTTTATACATTCTATTCCCTCATCCTTAAATGAACATTTCCTACATCTCTGTCAGGAGAATACACATTTACTGTTTATGGAACAAATTAAAGTTTGTAAGGAATATACCTTCTGGATTAGGCAGAATTAACACTTCATCTTTTTTGAAAATCAGTACTTTGCAAACACATAATATAGTCTTTACCACACTGCATTTATAAAACCAATTGCTTACAAATCTGTGTTTATTCATTGAATGATATATTCTGAATTGTAAAGGACAATTTTTTGTTTATCTCTTGGTATAACTCCTTTAGTTATCAAAGATATTTGAACAAAATATACTTATTATGTTAAATTTTGTGCATTCTATGACCTTTAACATATTTGTGGATGGAGTAGGA
>NW_005366108.1:309955-336459 GCF_000412655.1 Myotis brandtii | reverse complement strand
ACCTGTCTGAACGTTCAACCAGTAGCTATGACTCACAATGACCACCAGGGGGCAGATTCTCAATGCACAGGAATGGAAACATAGAACAGATTGATGAATATCAGAGGAAAGTCGGGAGGGGGGAGGGCAGGAAGATATTAACCAAAGATCTTATATGCATACTAGAGGCCCGGTGCACGGGTCTCAGCCTGGCCTGCAGAGATCGGGCTGAATCCGTGCACTGGGACTCCAACATTCCCCAAGGGGTCCCAGATTGTAAGAAGGCTCAGGGCAGGCTGAGGGACCCCACCTGTGCATGAATCCATGCACAAGGCCTCTAGTGTATCAATAAAATGCCAATGAATAGCTAATTATAAATTATAATTGACTATAAGTACAAAAATTAAAACGTGTTAGAGTTGGAAGTTTAGGGAACCTATTTAGATGGAGGGATTTATAGATTCCTTTAATAAATAATGTTGAAACATCAAGCTCTTAAAATACTCCCAAATCTAGGTAAGTTTTATTTACTTTTTATTATTAAAATAATTTTTCTAGCTGCCTTATCCTCTGATATAAACACACACACACACACACACACACACATTGTATGACATGTTACATGAATCAAATTTCTGATTCATTTTTAAATGAGAGTCATGTTTCTCCAGTGTTAAAATGTCAACTTCATACACTCTCAGATTTTCCATATTGCTTAGGAAAAATTCTGAATACTTAAAATATGTTAAAACTCTAAAACCTGAAAATGTATTGGATATTGAAAAGAGTGTACCACTCACTAACAAATATTTTATCTTCATTCTGATATTCATAAAATGACTTGGTCAAGAATCATGTCATAAAAATCTGATATAACTGAAAAAAGGGAGTTATGTAGTAAAGATATCATAGAAGTATGAAAGTAAGAGTATATAGTTATATCACAAATTCATCACAACCTATGATTTACTTCATTTTCCCATTTCATGGGACTTATGAGTGGATCTCCAGAAAACACTCTTTAAAACTATAATCATGAATTTATTATTGAAAAATTACAGCACTTAGCTGTGACCCTTGTGTTATTAGAATCTTAAAATATTTTCACTTTCCCCAGCACATTGTCAAATTATAACAATCCAACCTTAGCAGTGATTTGACTATATCCTTTCTCAATAAACTGTCTCATAGTGGATCAGAAACTTAGACTTCTATCACAAACACTTTCCTGAAATCTTTACTTTCTGTTTCATCCCCACTATACCCATTTCATGTGTGCCACATTTACCCTAAGAACAACTGAACAAATTGTGCATTCTAGTCCTCGATAACATAGAAATCTCAATGTTTACTGAGTCAATTTACATGAAACTAATGCATTTCAACATTGCCCACTTTAATTTTTCAACTATGACATATTTAACATTTTTTATGTATTTAAGGTAAGTTTTAGGCAGTGGAATATTTTCTTAAAGGAAAATTGTGCACTGAATTTCAATTAAATTACTGGAGAGGTATTGGGCAAACAGAAATGATGAGAAGGATTTCCGCTACTTGTCAAGACAGAGTAAAAGGAATGGAATTGTTCTCCCATGTGAAAGAACTGAAAAGCTGGAAAAAATATATGAAACCACAGTGTTCAGAAAATGGTTCTAGAAAGACAGAAAACAAATAAATTGAACGCTGTACTGATGGAACAGTGCCATGTTGAAACCCATGTCCACCTGAAATCTGTGGTGATGACCTTATTTGGAAATCTGGAAAAATTGCAAGGTTATATGGTGAAGATCTGGGGAAGGTAAGTTCTTGGCTCCAGCAGGGGAAGGGGAAGAATAACCATGATGTAATACACTGCAAGTGTTCTCTTTGGAAAGGTTTGCTCTGCAGAAGGAAAGATCAGATTCTGCCAGAATTTGATCCCAATTGGAGGAAGGACACTTTTCCAATTCTAGCCCCTTGGAGCCTTTATGTCTCATCTGGTAGAAGAAAATTTTTGAGAAGCACTAGTAATGATTAAATGCCAGGGACACAGGCCCACAGAAGCTGAGATTCAATCATACTTACATAATACGTTCCCCCTTATACACACCTTGCCAGCACAGGAATAGGTCTCCACTTTACTGATAATATATTACAGTTACAAAAGCTGCAACTCTCAGAGATGTACTTAGGAAAGCCCAGAATCAACAGGAGAGATGAAAACTAGGGCACAAGGGAAATGTGAAGCTTCTGGCACCTACAGATACACCAAACATTAAACACAACAAACTCCCAGTGAGATTAATATAAAATCTACCATTGAAGGACTATTTATCTCAGTTTCTATCACCCAATGCATGATGATTGGCTTTCAAAATATAATTGCAAGGCATAAAGGCAAAATAAAGAATCAAATAAATCTGAAACAACACAACAAGCATAAGAAGCTGATTCACATTTGACAAAGATGTCGGAAAACAAGGAATACAAAATTCAGTATCTAAAGTAACTATTATTACTACACTAAGGGCTGTTATGTAAAAATAATAGACAACATGAAAAAACAGATGTGTGGTTTAAGGAGAGATATAAACTCTAATAAGAAAGAATCAAAAACAAATGTTAGAAATAAAAAATAGAAAAACAGAAATGAAGAATGCCTTTGGTGGTCTCAACAGTAGACTACATATAGCTGAGTAAAGAAACAGTGAACTTGAAAAGGTAATAAAAACTCCCCAAACTAAAATGTGAAGAACAAAGGAATGGGAAAAAAATAAAACAGAAAATGTCTGACCTGCGTAAGTGGGTAGGCAGCGGTTCTCAACCTGTGGGTCGCGACCCCTTTGGCGGTCGAACGACCCTTTCACAGGGGTCGCCTAAGACCATCCTGCATATCAGATATTTACATTACAATTGATAACAGTAGCAACATTACAGTTAAGAAGTATCAACAGAAATAATTTTATGGTTGGGTCACAACATGAGGAACTGTATTTAAAGGGCCAGAAGGTTGAGAACCACTGGGTTAGAGCATTGGCCCAAGAACAGAAGGGTTGTGGGTTTGATTCTGGTCTAGGACACAAACCTGGGTTGCAGGTTCCCCAAACCAGTTGAGGCAACCAATTGATGTGGCTCTCTCATATCAATGTTTCTCTCTCTCTTCCCCTCTCTCTCTCTAAAAAATCAATGGAAAAATATCCTCTAGTGAGGATTAACATACAAAAAAGAAAAAAAAAAGAAGACAGAATAGAATAGAATACATATATTTTATACAAAAGTATAAAATACACATAATTGAAATTTAAAAAAGAAACAAAAGAAATATTGGAAGTAATAATAAACAAACATTTTGCAGAACAAATGGCACACACCTTACCACAGATCCAGAAATCTCAGAGAAATTCAAGTGTGATAAATAGCAAAATACCTACACCTAGAAATATTACCAAGTGCCAAACCAAAAAAGAAATAGAAAGCCCTTGAAATAGAGAATACAAAGCAATAAAAAACCTACCTGTATATGAACAAGAATTAGAATTACAGTGAGCTTATTGGTAACCATACAAACACACTGCTAAGTGAAAGAAGCTATTCAGAAAAGGTTTAATGTTATATATTATTAACCTAAAAATGAAAAGCCAAAGGGAGAGGTAATAGGTGTTTATTGGAAATCCAAAAAGATAGATATTCGAAAAGCAATGATTCAGGCAGAAACCCAAATAGTGTGTAGTTTATAAGGTGAAAGCAAGGGCTGTTTATGAGAACGGAAAGGGGAATCGTTCCATGAATCAAAGGAAAGATTTTTTAAGGGTGTTAATAAACTAAGGAAGGGGTTTTTACAGGTGCCGATGAGCTAACGCAGTGATGCTACTTATAGAGACCGCTTTTAATCTTTACTCTGGTAGTTATAATGTTTGCTTACCTCTTATCTTTGCAAACAGTTGTTTCAAATCCAATGCTGCTTAAGTCCAAGCCAAGAATTGGTTTGTTCAGTTGAAATATTCCAAAGGATTCAGGTTTAAGACATACAAGGCAGTTCCTCTGGGATGTCAGCTCTGTGTTCATTTTAAAGTGGCTCCATTTACATTATTTTTTTACAATAATTATACTTATGTGTCACTCTAGAAAAGGCAAAACTATAGCAATGATACAACAGTCTTCTCTAGGTGCATGAGGTGGAGGAGATGTTGAGAGAGTAAAGCACAGGTCATTTTTCAGTGGTGACATTATTCTATTAAATATTATAATGGTGGCTACATGACACTACATATTTGTCAAAACCTATATAATTTTCAACATGGGTGAACATTATTGTATCCAAATAAAAAATATTTAGGGACCTGGGATCCCAGAATGAGATGCAGAATGTGAACAAAATAATCTAATTTAAGAACAAATGGAATAAGTTACCTGACTGAAGAAAGAGAGGGTGAGAGTATTGACTGAAGGAACTTGGAATAAGTGGAATCTTTTATACTAAAGGCAAAAGCAACTGTCAATAAATAACCAATATATTCTATTTTATAAAACTGCTCTTGGTTAGAGCCAGATATCTTAATTTTGGAGTGGGAAATATTAATAAATATTAATAAATAAGGAAAGATAGAATAGCTCACATACTAATGGATTAGCATTGGATCTATCATATAAACTTGTGTTAGTCAGTTTGTGCTGATATGACAAAGAACCACCCACTAGGTAACTTATAAAATGTTAACAGAGGGGAGAGGAACTCCTCTCTCCTGGTGGCTGAGGGGGTGAAATACTTGTGATATTTTAAGAAAAGGAATTTTCTGAGCCTCACACAGAAGAAGGCATTATTTTTATTTGCATGGAATTAAATCCCTGAGTTTCTAAAGTGGCATTTCCCTTAGTCCAGTCATAGAAGTGTAGCTGGGGCCTCAGTAGAGCTAAAATCAGAGTCGGTGTCCAGAGTTTCCTTTCCATGTAGGAGCGGGGTCCAGTCCAGCCTCAGGCTAGCTTAGCTGTGTTTCCCACTGACGCCCATCAGTCCATTGCATGTGCGGTCCACATGGCCATGAGCCACAGCAGAAATGCAAGGAAGCAGGAACAGAAGAGCCCCACAGCCAAGAGTCAAGCACAACAATAGTCATGAGCCAAGCACACCAACTGCAACAAGAGCAACAAAAGAGCAAACTCTTTCCATGGCTGCTCTGTGCATCATAAGGTCACAATTTCTTTCTGGTCAGGGCACATGCCTGGGTTTCAGGCTTAATCCCCAGTAGGAGGAGTGCAGGAGGCAGTTGATTGATGTTTCTCTGACATGGATGTTTCTCTCCCTCTCCATTCTTCTTTCTCTAAAAGCAATAAACATATTTAGAAAAAGAGAGGGCAAGTGAACTCCTTTGTTTAGGAGGTTAGGTATTCCCAAATTTTTGTGGGCTTGTAGTGGCCACGCCCATTGTGGACAATGATTCCTGTTCCCAGGTGTGACTGACAGAAAAGTATCTTCCCTGTGTCATCCCAGCTTTAGTATCTTTAGTATCTATCTTCCATTTGTTGGATTCATTCCCTCAGTGTTTTGCAGGGAATAGGCCCGAGGTTTCCTGCAGAGTGCAAAGTTGCAGGTTCCTGGTGAAGCTGTTCAAATGATATGCCTATAGTGTCTGGCCTTCCCTTTGACTTCTTTCTTATTATTAATAACTAGCTAATTACACAGGTATCATAAACAACAGAAATTTCTCATAGTTCTGGAGACTGAAAATCCAAGATCAGGGCACCAGCATAGCTGGATAAAAGCCTTCTTCCAAGTTAATGACTTCTTGTTGCATTTCCCTATGGTGGAAGGGTTACTCTGTGGGGTCACTTTTATAAAACCACTAATCCCAATCATGAAGGCTCTACTCTCAAGATTTAAGCACTTCGACTCCTAATACCATCATATTGGCCATAGGATTTCAATATATGAATTTTGGTGTGGCACAAACATTCAAACCACAGCAGAACTCATGTTTAACTTAACATAGATACAGATGATTACATATAGAAACATCTATAAATATGAGTATACATATGGATTAGTATGCACACATGCATATCTTTATTCTATCATCCGAGAGCACCTAGAAACTACTATATCCCAGTAGCATGAATTCACCTAGCAACCATGATTTCTAATATCATAGTTTCTAATGCAATTCTACATTAAGAGGAACCATTTGGATAAATGGCTGATTCTAGACCTGAGGTAGGAAATATACAAGATAAAACTGAAGCATTTTGTAGTTCTGGAAATTAATGTTCAAATAAAATCCCCACAGTGACAGGGTTCTATCAAAGGGACATAGGAGCCAAATGAAAAAAGTTCCCAATGGTCAAAGTTGGAATAATTTCAGCTTGTCCATGAGTTTAAATAAATATTCATAAATGCTCATGAGTCCATAATGATATAAATGTTGAACAAATACATGAAGGAACAAATCTCTTGTGAAAAATAATTTCACGTAGCTCTCTGCTCTGTAAATGTATGTAGCACATAGTGATTCTCTTCCAGAAAGTACAGTGCAGAAAAGGGAAATTAAAAAATAACTGTAGAATCAAGAAACCTGACAAGATTTTTCTCAGTCATTTCATTAAGGGCAACATCCACAGTGCTGTCATTTTGATAGCATGCACCCGGGATATGATGTGATAAAAATAACATTTAAATATCTGTGGACTTCTTTCAGAAATAGATAACCACAATGTAATCAGGAGAAAAATATCAGACAAAGCCTAATTGAGGAAATTTTACAAAATATCTGAAAGGTGCACCTGAAACTGGCACGGTTATGCAAAACAGGGGATATCTAGGAAACTATTACAGATAAAAGGAGCCTAAGTAGACATGATTAATACTTGCAGTGTAATATCCTATATGTAATACTCTTAAGACATAAGAGAACATTTGGTAAAAAATAAGGAAATATAAACTATGGATTTTAGTTAATAACGTTGCAGCAATTAATGTAACAAATGTGCCACATGATGTAAGTTGTTGAGCATAGAGGAAATTTGATGCAGGTATCGGTGTAAGCAAACCCTCTGCACGATCACTGCAGCTTTCAGGTAAATCTAAAAGTGTCTGAAAATAAAATTTTATTTTAAAAATGTAATGTTAACTGCATTCCATATATTCAGAAATTAGATGAATGAACATGTTAAATCGAGAAATGGAAGATATAAAAAAGCCCAAATTCAAATACATAAAAATAAATACAATAAGATGGAAATGTATGAGATGAACAGTATGTTAGGTAGTGCAGAAGCAAGAATTCGTGAATTTGTAGGCTTAGAAATATAAACTCTTCAAAATGAAAGATAGAGACAAATAAAATAAAAGCATTACCTGTCTTTTTCCATCTAATGAGGCTGAATTTTAGAAAGTTCACTGCAAATGAAAAAATAGAAAAACTTTAGCTCAGCACTTTGTTTTCTTTTAGTGTCTCACCATTAACCTTGCCTTCTTAAACTTGCATTTTTAAACCCCACTCCTATGCCGTTCTTTTGCAAAAACGAATTCTTGCTTAATATTCTTCCAGGGAATCCTTTGCTATCTCTACTAATGTCCTTAGGTAAACACATACTTTAGTTAGTAATGTGTGTAAATGTTTACATCTCCTTTAGTAAATTTGTAATTTGTTGAGACACAAATTTTGTCCTAGTCAACTGTTCACAAAGGCACTTCCGCAGGGTTTGAACATGTCATAAATATATCTCTTTTCCTTAAAGCAGTATCAGCATAGGTGGATGCATACTAAATGTTTTTAAACTCTGGTCAATTAGGAGTGAATGGGACTTAAATCTACATCTTTTGGTGTCATAATTATAATAATTTTGTGCAAAATATGTAGAGTAAGCGAAATAAAGCAGGAGATTCTGATATAAATTCAAACTTCTAAACAATTCCTTCCTCTATACACAGGTGAGTCTGGGGTAAGATTCTATTGTATTTTAGATTTAATCAAATGGTGCTTAAGCTCCCTTAGATGGCCACATTTAATTTTTTGCATTGTCCTTTGAAGTGAGATATGATGGTCTTGTATCAATTTTCTTGGTATAATTGGTACACAGGATTAAAATCTTATTTGCATATCTTTATTCCCTTAAAGTTTAGTTTTTAGAAATCTCTTTATTGCCGTAGCTGTTTGGCTCAGTGGATAGAGCATTGGCCTGCAGGGTTAAGGGTACCAGGTTTGATTCTGGTGCTCGATATTTCTCTTTGTCTTTCCCTCTGTCTTCCACTCTTATCTAAAAATCAATGAAAAGCATCCTTGGATGAGGATTAAAAAGTTTTTTAAGAAAAGTAAAAATGCTTTCTTTAAAAAAACAAAAACAAGATAACACCTCATTACTAAGATATAATTTTTCCCTAAATATTCAATGAAAAGCATCCTTGGATGAGGATTAAAAAGTTTAAAAAAAAGTAAAAATGCTTTCTTTAAAAAAAACAAAAACAAGAAAACACCTCATTACTAAGATATAATTTTTCCCTAAATAGACACTGCAACATGCTGAGTACTTGCTTTATTCATCAACGAAGGAATGATACCTTTATTACTAACTGGTGCTACTCTATTTCACAATTTTAAGTCTATTCTTTGGAGAAAATTTTATATATGATAGACCTCTTTTGCCCTTTTTGATCTGACACATGGGGAAAGTTTTATCCTCTCATTAGAGGCAGTATAAAATTATTTTAGATCTAACTAGGAAATGGCTTTTTGACTGTTAGGGTAATTCTTAGAAAAGGGGATATATAGAATTATTCACAAAGTTTAATCATTTGAGAGTTTACAGGAGAGAATAGGTGTCAAAGCAGAAAGTAAAGCATCAGAAAAGTCAGTAACAATCTTTAATACAGGGAACAGGACATTTTTTGATTGGAATACCATATTATTATAATTAATTTACTAGTATGTAGACATAGATCCAAAGAAAATATATGTAATCTACACCATTATCTCATGTGAAAAACGAACAACAAAAAACCCGCCTTTATCTGAAATGTATCAGATGGAATATTTTGCTGTTTGCTTACTAAGCTTTAGCAAGCCCCCTGACTTAAATGTATATATGTTTTTATTGATTTCAGAGAAAGGAATGGAGAGGGAGAGAGAGGTAGAAACATCAAGAGAGAGAAATATTGATTGGCTGCCTTCTGCACACCCCCACTGGGGACCAAGCTTGTAATCCGGGCATGTACCCTGAACCAGCTACCTCCTGATGCATGTAATGATACTCAACCAACTGAGCCATGCTGGCCAGGCTGTAAATCCCTTGATTTTGAAAGTTTGGAAAATATTATTTTTGCACATCTGCAAAAATTCCCATTTTCATTTGCAATATTATAACTGATTTCTTCCTGAGCTTTGTGTAGTATCATGAACTAGATTAAAAAAACATAATATTTATCCTTGAAATACATAGTTTAGAGAGATTTTATTCATATAAAGTTTCATAATTATTTGATCATAAATTATATAGCATATCAGTAATAATTTAATATTTTCACTATAATTTATAGCAAATAGAAGGCTGAATATGTTAACAGAAATTCATTCATAAGTTTGATTGTTTCCAAAATTGAGAAAATGATAATTAATTTAAAACATGATGTATTTTGAGTTTCATATTTATGTTAGTTCCTCATCAGAAATGCTAATAAATAATAAAACTAACATATAGCTTTTAAGCTAAAAAGGTAATACTATGTATTTGTTTTTACAGCAGAGAAATGTTTTAAAACATATATAGTATTTTAAATGAAATAAAGGACAAATTAAGGAAATTATATCACACTTAACATATCTAATAAAACAGATTTAAAGATGAAAATACTCCTTTGAGGATGGCTAGGTTTTCATCTGGCCTGCTGATTTTTTTAAATGACTATTAATCTAGCCCTTTATTGTTGCTTGTAGTCTTTTAACTTATTTGAAATAAGTAGCTGGGCCTAGATTAATAACCACATTTATCTTATATCTAAATATTTAATGAGTAAGAATCTAGGGCAGAAAACATTTTAGGAAAATCCTGAGATAGTCTCACCAAAAAACATATCACAACTCTTGGTGGTTTTTAAAAAATATCATGGACTTAGAAAGATGTAGCTCTATGGTAATATATTTTCACATATTGTTCATTATTCTGACATAACCTCCTTTGCAGAGAAAAATGTGCATTATGGGTTGAAATGTGTCCCCCCAAAAGATATATTGAAATCCTAATCCATAGTACTTCAATATGAAATTATTTGGAAATAGTTGTTGCAGATATAACTGGCTAAGCTGAGGTCATTTGAAGTAGGGCAGACCCTTAATCAATATGACTGTTGTCCTCATAAGAAGACTATGTGAAGTTCTTCAAGTGAAGGTGAAGGCAGAGACTGAAGCCAGGCAGCTCCAAGTCAAGGCATGCCAAGAATTTGTGGCCACCACAGGATGTCAGGAAGAGGCAAAAAAGAATGCTTTCTACTCAAGAGTCTCAGAAGTATGGCCTTGCAGACACCTTCATTTCTGATTTCTAGCCTTCTGAACTGTGAGACAATAAGAGTCTGATATTTTGTGCATGTTTTTATTTAAGTTCTAATACTTTATTACATTAGCTCTGTGAAACTACTATAGTTTTTTTAATTTCCCAGCATTTGCAAGAAAATATATGAATAAATGAAAAGTATTTGGTATTATGTTATGTATTTGCTTAGAGGAATCATACATAGATCTATATATCAGTATAAGTGTATACAGACACATATATACATATATGTACCATATATGTACATACATATATACACACAAATAGTACTTATATATGTGAGATTATTTATGTGTGTGTCTATGTATATGTAAGTATGAATGTATGTACAGATATGTATACTTAAGTCTTACTAATTTAAAGTCTCTGGATTCAGGAGACCAAAAATTTTGTATTTTTTACCAAGTGTCTCAGATGATTCTAATGTACAAATATTTGAGAAGAATTGGTTTAGGTCATGCTGACCTGCTCTAAATATCACTAATATATATAATATTATTATTCCTACAGAAATATTTCTAAAGATACCTCTGTGAGTTGTTTAATTAGCTGTTTTGTACTAAAGCTTTCAGTAATCAAAACTATGTAGCCTCTCCTTGAACATTCATGACATATTAGATATGATGTAGATAGAATAGAATTATGTAAAATAATTAAATTTTTTTTCTCATGCCTGCATTTTTCTAATATCCCAGACCCTCTGACCATTGACTTTGAAACCATTTCTACTATAGAAAGTATTGTGTTTTCTAGTTTGGAAAATGGGAAGAGTCACCTAAAGAATCCAAAGTTCAAAGCAACCAGTTTAGTGTTTACAATGAAATGGACTGGGAAACTATGTTCTCTTAATTTGTAGGAGCTATTTCATTTTTCCTGAACAAAAAAAGCAAAGCTTATAACACTGTAAAGTACAGAGCAGAATATATCAGTAAATAAAGTTCATAGATTAAAAAAATGGAGTTAGCAAAATTGTGACTCTATAAGTACCAATTTCCTATTTGTAATTGACCAGCCAGTGACTGAAAAAGTTATATATATATATATATATATATATATATATATATATATATATATATATATAGAGAGAGAGAGAGAGAGAGAGAGAGAGAGAGAGAGAGAGAGAATGAGAGAGAGAGAATAGCATATGATGGAGAAGATGTAGATATCTCATGCATTGCTGTTGGACATGTAAAATGGTACAGAATGTGGATATGGTAGAAAATCATTTACATTTTCAAATAAAAATAAATATATACTTATCTTATGGCCCAGTGATAACACTCCTTAACATTTACACTAGAAAATTTCAAACTATGTTTTCACAAATGTTCATAGCAGTTCTATTTGTCATAACAAAAATAGAAAAAAGAATAGCTGTCCTTCAACATGAAATGGTTATACAAATGTAGTGCATCTAGGCCAATGAAAACTACTTATACATAAAAAGAAACTAAATATTAATTGATACACAGAAGTTTTTAATGTATTTCAAGGATAATATGCTGTATCAGTCAAGCAATAAAAGAGCCAATCTTTCTTTGTCTGGGTGACTTGCTTGGAGTGTCATACAGTACACCAACAGGCTGCAGTTTTGATTCCTGGTCAGGACACAGACCTAGATTGCATGTTCCATCCCTAGTTGGGGCATGTAAAGGAGGCAACTTATCATTGTTTCTCTCTCACTCTAAAAATCAATGCATGCATATCCTTGGGTGAATATTAAAAAATACAGGAACTAATCTTTAAAGGTTTCTAATGTATGATTCCAATCATATAACATGTTTTAAATTAACATAATTAGAGAGATGGAAAATAGATTAGTGTTTTCTGGTAGTTAATATTGGGAAGAAAGCGGTCACTACTATGAACAGCATAATGATAATTTTTTGGTTTGAATATTTATAGTGGTGGTTACACAAATCTACACATTAGATAAATTTCATAGAACATCACACACACATACACACACAAATGAATTTATGCAAAAACTAGAGAAATCAGAATACATTTTATAGATTATTTAATAATATTTTACCAAATCAATGTCTTGGTTATGATATTTTACTATAGTTTTGTAAGATGTTACCATTGGGGTAATCTGTGTGAAGAATACATAGTTTATCTTTGCACTATTTTTGTAACTTCCAGTGAGTCCATAATTATTTCAAAAGTAAAAGTAAAATAAAAAAATAGTGGCAGACCAATTTGGTCTGTGAGCCACTCTTTGCTGGCCCATTACCCCAATCATAGATTATAAAACTAATAAAGAGCTTAAATCAAGCTTATTAATTAATAAGAAAGAGTTGAGACAAGAGATATATAAAATTAAATATAATATGTATACCTGAAAAGAGGTGCCTCACTCAATCTCACTCTACCATATCCACATTCTGTGTGTGGAGGCATGATTAAAAACAAAACAAAACAAACAAAAACCTTGGGTAAATTTTGAAATAAATCGAAAGCAGAGGGTGCCCAGGCCTTGCTACTCAAGTTATCCCATGTCTAAGGTGGCAAGGAAGCTGGAGAGGAGTAACGTTTGACTAGGTGGTCCATGTAAAAGGGTATGAGAGCGCCCCTCAGGTTCCAGAGAATTATGCAAGTGAAAGCATCAAACCCTTTTCCTGCCCCAAAGATGTGCTGGGCATGGACAAAACAAATTTAAATCCATTACAAGACAACTTCAGATTTCCATAGCTGCCTAAGCTTAGGAGAGGTCTAAGTGCAACATGTGGATTAGATTATAATGCAGTAAAGACATTCCCTCACATGAAAACAAAAATTTAGTGACTAACACAAAAATAAACTTATTCTTTGTGCACGCTCCTTCCCTTGTGCAGGTTGGAACAGTGTTCTGCTCCTCACTGTTCCTCAGAGCCCCACACTAAAACAGGCTCCATGGTGAGATATGCTTCTGTAGTCATCTTGACAGGAAGAAAATTCTATGAGGTCTTGAACAAGCAATTAAATAATTGAGCCACAAACAGACACACTTTGTTTCCATTAATTGTCATTCATTAGGACTAGCTAAACTCCAAACCCAACTCCAAAGTGCCAGGGATTTCTGTCTATGGTAAGCCTGGAAGGAGTGGAAAAATATATGAGTGAGAAGGCTGAGACAGTAACAAAATGCTGATCATCTGCAAATGATTGAAATGACATTAAAGTCCATAGACAACTGAAGAATACAAAGGATAAAGTAGACTTTTATCCCTTCCTGGGCCACCTCACTAGCAAGCTGTCCCCAGCAGTGCTGTTTTCACAGTCATTCTATACTATTCTTGAGCTATTTGCAAGAATAATGTTTCCTTCTTTACCAAACCCCAATTGGAGATTTCTGTTGGCATTGAATTGCCATCAATGACCATCAGATGATAAAACTAACTGTAAACAAAAGGAAACATCAAATTGCCAAAATCTAGAATTTAAATAGAATTTCAAGTATAAAGCAATAATCACAAACATCTGTTAATAGATTTATACATAGGAGCTCTATAGTTTGCTCTATTTGAAATCTCTGCTCATAATTTATTCTATAGATTTTACTTTAAATATTGCTTATAAATTGATGATTCTCAAATGTATACCCTAACCCAAAACTCATACTAGCTCCATACCCTTGGTGAAAATAATCTCATTTAATTGTTATACAGAACTTAGAACAGCATTTTATTATTAAATTTAATTGGGGTAACACTGGTTAATAACATTATATAAATTTCAGGTGTACAACTTCATTGAACTCCTTGTGTCTCCTACCTCTCCCCAACATGCCAACCTCTGCCCAAATTCACCATAAAATTATCCATGCAGATGCCCATGTTAAAATATAGAACTTTCAATCTGCCTTATCACCCCTCCATTAGTAGATATTTTCTTTTTATTCTCACTACTTTATTTATCCTCCTTTTTTTCCCTTTTCATTGCATTCTTCCTACCATTTCTTTAGCCAAGACTTAATTATCTTTGATGATTAAGTTTGTAGTATAACTGTCTCATGACCTCTTGTATTGCAATTCCCTTCCCCAGCCTCCACAATTCTGCTTCAGTTAACTTTTTAAAGAAACTATAACACTTATTTTATCACTGCATTATTTGAAACATTTAAATAGCTTTTCCTTATATGCTCTATATGAGCTAATTGCTCTCTGATAA
Source organism: Myotis brandtii (assembly GCF_000412655.1). NCBI lineage: Eukaryota > Metazoa > Chordata > Mammalia > Chiroptera > Vespertilionidae > Myotis > Myotis brandtii. Next base: position 321,810 of record NW_005366108.1, on the reverse strand, counting down.
GCCAAATAGTACCAAAAAAAAGTGTCTGCTTGTCAGAAATATATTTGTACTTGTTTTAATTAGAATTTTTATGCCCTTTGACCTCTCCAGTGTGCCTGGGGCCACCACTCCTTTTTCTCCTATATACCAGATTCTCCTAGTCATGCCAGATGTCTAATTCATCCATATAAGCATTGACTTTTTGCACCCATACCTTGCATTATAACATATAGACACTTCTGTATATTTTACAGGCCCGTCATGCTTTGACCTCTGTTTATTTTTCTAAACTTAACTACAGAATCCCTTTCTATTCAGGTCACTCTCCTTCTGATCACTCTCCTGTGACAATGTTCTATAGGGACCCTGTAGAGCCCCTCAACCTCTGGAGATCTGTTTATGTTGTGTCTTCACACACGGTGTCCTTTCTGACTGGAATCTTATCCTTCTCTTACATTTCATCTGCTTAGTGAAATTCCCGACTAAGCACTTCCTTTGCTAAAAGCATCACTCCTCAAAAAACATTTGCTTGGCTTATGTGCCTTCTGAAATATTCAAGGTGTAAAACTGTAATCATAAAATCTTTACTGATAGCTCTAATGATTGTTATAAAAGTAAGACACTCTGTTTAAATGATTTTACATTATAACTGATAGATAATAAACCAGCTGTTACTTAAAGTAACTGACTTCTCTACTGGGACAACACTGACCTTTCTTTGGTCATTATAAGGTGTCTCCTGTCTAGACAAAACAAAATTCCATCTACATATTAATTTAAAAGGTTTATTGTACATTATTAATTTATATTAGAATTTTACAATCTCTTTCCCTCTCAGAATCTATTCTGTTTGCCTCAAAAATAATGTTAAAAAAGAGATAGACAGACAACTACATATTGAAAGCTTATTTGTATAATGTCATGCCTTTTAGCTATATTGAATGTCCAGCCAGTAATTTGAAGGGCAACAGTGTTATGATAACCAAAATAAAATTTGTTTACAAATTATATAATTGAATAAGGAAATTTTATTTCTCAGAGCATGGAGGGTAATGAAAGTGACTATGGCTCAGTCAGGGTCTAGTTAGTTCATGAAAAATTCAAATTTAATAACCACTATCCTTTAAGGCATATGCAACAATTCTGGGAATAGCTAATTTATCTTAGAGTGGGAAAATTCAAGAGAAACCATTCAAATTCAAGGACTCAGCATCATCAACTAGGTATGGAAGATTTATAGGACAGAGTCAAGATCAGCAGTTAAGATGCTAGAAAACAAGAGCATTGATTTGATTTGTTTTATTGCTATGTTATTTTTTGTCAGCATGGTATTTAAAAGAAAACATAGAGGTTAAAGTTAGACTAAAGTGAGTTCAAATATTTATTTTTATATGTCCTTGTCTAAATTACTTGGATCTCTCTAAGAGTTTTCTGCAATTGATAATAGAACACTTACTTGTAGAGTTTTAAAAAGAGAATGTATGGAACTTTTCTAAAATATCACTTATCAAGCTTCTATAAACATAAAACATATACTTAGATGAGTAACTTCATTAATTTAACCCATATTTATTAAGTGTCATCTGTGACCAGACAAGGTTGTTGGCACTGGAGTTCATTAATGGAAGAATACTGGGACTGAGCCCACAGATTTGGCTACAATCGAAAGAGAAAGATAAAACTTCAAATCCGTGGAAGTCAAGAATAAATGAGGTAATAAGAAGGTAGAATCCATAGGCACTGTTGACTTGTTGAACTTGGAGTTAATTCAGGAATAAAAATACTAAGAATGACCAGGAACTGAAAAATGACTAGAAGTTCAGAGTAAGAGATTTCAAGGAAAACATGTAGAAAATATTTTTTTGTTTACTTATAAACATAAGAGAGACTAGATATGTTTATATTCTGAAATGAAAAAGCTAATGGAAAGGGAGATCCTAAAATATATTGGGCTTTTTCTGTGGTAATTTGAAAAGCAGCAAACATCTTTCCTTGCCTCCAAAATCGATTCACTATTGGCCTATTATTTTGTCTCAAAATCCTCATTAAAGAAGGCAATTTTATGAAAAGGAATTGTTTTCTTCACAGTTCTACTAAAATAAACCTGTATTTCTTTTGTTATCTGGGGAAGTCTTCAGGTTAGTGCAAAATTAAAGGATTTAGAAAATTATCTGACTATGATTCAAAGGAAATAAGGCCCTAAACATAAAGAGGTCAAGAACAGTGCATTTATTTGTTGCTTGTGTTATTTGACTTCAGCAGAAATAGCGTGCATATATTGGAATATTATCAAAAGGTGCATGAGGTTACCAGTGAGATATAGGCACAATGATCCAAAACTACAGAATAAAACCAACATAATATTTCCTTCTGCTACAAAACTGACATAATATAGGGTAGGTGTCTGTCTACTGGTTTCAGAGAAGATACTCAGATTAATCTGGCTCATGAAGAAGAAAATGCTGAGCTCTGACTTAGAATTCCTGAATAAATGGTAAAAGGGGCAATTTTTCATAACTTGAGGATGGTACACTTGTTATTATATTTGCCTTCCTAATAAAATAAGACTGCCCTTTTTAAATAAATATGGATGAGATGAAACTATGATTACTAGGTCACAGAAAGCGATGTGCCAATCAATGATCTACTTTTTAAAGAATCTCCTATATGTGCTTGTGCTTGCAATTACTAAATTAGCCTCATAACAGGAAACCAGAAGAGCCCTTAAGTTTGTACAATATCTCAGTATGGGGGGATATTAAGTTGCCAGCTGTTCACTTTTAATAAAACAATATAATGGTTATGAAGTCCAACAGAGTCCTAGAAAGCTGTGTCATCGTGGTATTTCGGTTTTGCCCCCACCCCCCATGGCTACAGAAGAAACTCTTCTATGGTGTGATGAATCTCTGTAATGTCCCAAAGTGACTCTAAAATTTTCAATAGTCTTTCCCTCTGAAAAACACCTCTTCCATTCTCTTGTTGCATATTTATGCTTTCTTTAAGTAAGTGAACACTGAAGGGGGAATTTGAGAGCTCTAACAGCTTTTTAGTGTTCTTATAATAGTAATTTTTTTAGCATCACTATAGTTAAGAACTTGTCAGCACTTATAAACTCCTACTTCAGTGAGATTTCACTTGGCATATAAGCTTTCAGCCCAAGAGCAATTTTCAATTTAAGCTTTAAAATCATCTCTTAGGATATTTGTGATGGTGTGATTAAAACTTAAAACAAAGGCTTACTATTCGCAGATGACTTCCATCCCCTCCAAAATTGCTCTTTGACTATTTCTCCTCTCTATAAAATCAATTAGCTCATAATAGCTAAAAGGTGTGGGAAGTTTTTCACAGTTGTAATGATGGATGTTGTACAGTGCTATACATAAAAATTATATATAATTTATTTTTTCCTTTTTATTAAATTTATTGAGCTAATGCTAATTAACAAAATTATACAGCTTTTAGGTGCACACCATCTGTACATTGTATTGTGTGGTCACCATACCAAGTCAAATCTCCTTCCATCACCGTTTATCTTCCCTATATCCCCACCATAAGAGACATTTTCCTTTTCCCTTCATTTAAAATAAGTAATCTTCCTAACAGTGCTAGCCCTGAAAAATTTCTCCACATTCACCTTATGCCAGTCACTGAACTATGAAAAAACAATAAAGTATGTTTCCAGGTATTAGTAAATTTTGACCAATGAGTATTATGACCAAAATGCCAGCTAGAATTGAAATTAAATTACATTCAGAAGGGTTATAGGAGACACCCAGATGTTAAGATATAATTGCAATTTTGAAGTCAATATCCTAAGATGAATCTATACACAACATGAAAATTTGGCTGCTTACATAGTAAGGAAAATGTGTGAACTTCTAGTCATTTTTCAGGTCCTGGTCATTCTCAGTATTTTTATTCCTGAATTAACTCCAAGTTCAACAAGTCAACCCACAAAAGTACCACTAACTACCACATTTACTGGGTCTCATAAGTTCAATGGTAGGGTACCATGGAGAAAAAAAAATGTCTGAGTTCTATCTTTGTATTGTAAATGGCCAAACTCTGTAGTATATGCCTATAGCTTTGAAAGGAAAGAAGTGAGATAGGAGCTCAGAGTGAGCAATGTACAGTTGTGCTGAGTGCAGAAGTTTCTGCCAAAGCAGAGAAATCAATACAGCAGAGCATTACTCAATATAAATGTATTATACAAATAATGGCATGAGACTCTGAAGGGTCAATTTGAAAGTTCCTGCAGTCAAATGTGAACACGTAGGCATCGCAGTGTAATGTAGGAGATTATGTTTCTGGTACTGACTTTGCGATTCACAGAGAAACTAGCAGGTAGCAGGTCTATTATGCAACCAATCACTTTGGTTTGAGCGTGGGCGTAATTAAATATATAAAATACATATTTAAAATCCTGGCATACAGTAGATACTGAATGTTTAATAACACTGTTAATATATCAGCTGGTGTTGGAGCATGGAGAGACGGAGTGTGGCTAGAATTCAGACAGGAGTCCTGAAATACCAGCTGCACTACCTCAGGCTCCTGAGCACCAGAGTGGTGGGACTCAAGCTTATTCTAGAATAAACTAATCCATCCCCATGAAATGTGTTCCAAGAAAAAAGGGATAGGAAGTATATGTGATAGTTATTCAGAATTATGAATAAAGTAGTATTTTTGCAAAATCTCCTCTAATGTAAGGTGATTGGTGTTGAAATTGTTTTAAATCCACCCGGAAAGTTTTACTCATTATGTGTAAAGTATTTCTGCCCATGTAATGCATTATAGTAAATAGCAATAAGCACAAAAGAGTTCATTTTCTTAAGTGTATTTTCAATATTTTTGATAAATGACATTTATTTAAATGGATTTTTCTAAAATGAAATTTTAAAGCTAAAAATTGATGATTTGTGTCTTTAAATGAGGATCAACAATTATTGCTTCATAGAAATATCATATTGACATATAAAGTGCCTACAAATAAAAAGTCTTCTAGTATTATGCAAATAGATATATTTCCTTTCTCTGAAACATTACAAAAATATTCTACTACAGTAGATAACTTGAAAATTACATTTATGTTTTGATTTAAATAGAATGAGATTTATAGGAAAGGAAAAGTAAATATTGACATAGTTCTATGGTTTTTATAATTAGTTTCTGTACAATTTAAATGACTGTGTTAAATAAGTATAAGAGCCTCTTCTTCTTTTCATCATGCAAGTATATTGACATACAATTTACTTAATATGGTGGTGGCTTTTTAAAGATAAACTTTTTTATTATTTCATGTGCAAATTCTTAGCTATATGATTATTCCAAATTCAAATAAATTATTTTAAGGTTTATAGAAATAAACAAGATTGTTTCCCTTTAATAAATTTTGACAAATAATGAAAGACAACAGCGAAGGCTAAGAAGCCTTGAGAGTACAATCCCTTCGCCAGCACAAGGATTAAAGCATATGAAATTTAATCTCATTTTCAGTTAGCTTGAACTTTGGAAAACTCATTTTGAAATTTAATGGGAGAGGTAATTTATGCATCAAATCTCCATTTTGTCATAACCCTTTGATATTTCCCCCTGAAAATATTAAAGGGTCCTTAAAATTGTGAGCCTTGAGAGATCCTTGGAAAATAGTACTTAGGTTCTGGCCCTAGAGATAGAGTTAGGAGCAATAACAGTGCCAAGACACTAAGGACAAAGTGTATGTGTGGGCAAACACACACACACACACACACACACACACACACACACACACACACACATACACACCTGCACACACGTACAACAGGAAGACATATATGCAACTTTTTAATGTGATGATAAAATTACTATATTTTACAAATGAGAAAATTCAGAATTCATAGATCATGTATACTGAACTTGTATAAACACAATAAATATGATGATTTTGAACAAAATCTACTGCTTTGCTTTGAAACTGCTAATAATTTGCTTACAAATATTTTCTTTGATCATCTGGGGAAAAATGTAATTCATTATTTTTAAAAATGTATTTTTATCAGTCTTTTTTATCACATAAAGTCTAGAAATGTTCAGGCTTTGGTTCGCATGCTAGTATCATTGAGTATGATAATTTGAGTATGATATATTGAGTATGATATATTGAGTATGATAATTTGGTTAGCATGCTAGTATCATTGAGTCTTAAAAACTGCACTTGACTTTATGTAAAACCTGTCAAACACGTTATAAGACTGCAAAAAAAGAAAAAGAATGTATCTAATGACTTTTAATTTAAAAATATATTTTTAAAAGTTGTGCACATTGCCCTCGCTGGTTTGGCTCAGTGAATAGAGTGTCGGCCTGTGGACCAAAGGGTCCCGGGTTTGATTCCAATCAAGGGCACATGCTGGGGTTGTGGGCTGAATCCCCAGTGGGGGAGATGCAGGAGGTAGCCTATCAATGATTCTCTCTCATCATTGATGTTTCTATCTCTCTCTCCCTCTCCCTTCCTCTCTGAAATCAATAAAAATATATTTATAAATAAATAAATAAATAAAAGTTGTGCATATTAACTAAATCCAATAGTTTTGTAGAATTGCTACTAAAGAACTAGTAGCAATTGTACTAGTTCTGATTGTACCACTGACTAGCCATGTAAACTTGGGCAAATTATTTTAATTCTTGGTGACTATATTACCTTTAGTTAAATGGAGTGAAATAATTATATCTCCTAAATTTCTGTGAAGATTAAATACATTCATAAACATAACATTCATGAAATACAGCTTGTTATATCATATTACATTAATATTAGCCATTATTATCAGTATTATAAATATTATGAAATGGTTAAATCCATTTAGAAGATATAATCATTACTGTTTTATTTTTTTCATAATCCATTTTATTTTCATTCTGTCATGTAGAAAAATAGAACCTAGAATTCCCAAACAAATAATTGCTTGTAAATTGAAATAATATTTAACTTGGGGGTCTTATTCTTCCCCAAACCAAGGCACTTTGGCCTGATCAGTGAAGCTCATAAACTCAGAACACCAGGGGACCATATAAATGTACTATTCTATTGCAGTTACACCACTAACTGCGATTTCATTGTATAACATACAGCCATGCAGAGAACATTATGCATTAATGCTTTTCACATATTATTCAGTGACATAGTCCAGATTATTGTTTGCCTACTTATAAAGACTCCAGTTACTTATTTCATTGAAATCAATGCAAAATGTCCCCAGTTTTTAGTATACTTGGAATAAATCTCTGGTTTACAAAACAAAGGAGTGTTGTTAGTTTGCTCACTATACAATATACAGTATATCAAAACTTTTCCATGTTTATGGAATGGTATTTCATAGATTCATAATAAAATCAAGTTTTGTGAGAGTGCATCAATTGAAACACAGATTACTCTCATTTGAAAACAACTCCATGTTTGCTCTGCTCTATCTTGACCATCTTCTTTCTGTTATAGCATGCTCATTTTCAATTGCACTCTGTGTTTTAGAAATAACAGTTTTAAACCAAAAATTTTAAATTTTAAATGAAAATAAATAAAATATTTTGCCTTTAAGATTTATGTTTCTCTTAGAAAAAGAGATTACATTTGATAATTAAAATTTATCAAAATATAAAATTATGTATTTGTTAAAAACTTAGAACAGTTTTTAATTTTGCCCAAATATGTACTTTTATATAAGAAATTCCTTGAAATAGCTATAAAGAGTAAATGGTTATTGGAATAGTAATAACTAGTCAACACAGTACAATTTTTAAAAACCTAACTCATGCCCTGGCCGGTTTGGCTGAGTGGAAGAGTGTTGGTGAACCAAGGTCACTGGTTCGATTTCTGGTCAGGGCACATGCCTGGGTTTCGGGCTCAACCCCCAGTGTGGGGCCTGCAGAAGGTAGCCAATCAATGATTCTCTCTCATCACTGATATTTCTATCTCTCTCCCACTCTCCCTTCCTTTCTGAAATCAATAAAAATATCTTAAAAAATAAAAAAATAAATTAAAAAAATAAAAACCCAACTCATGGTTTGAAATCAATAAAAATATATTTAAAAATAAAAAAAAATAAATTAAAAAAATGTAAACCCAACTCATGGTAATCATTTAGTGTTGTAGGGAGCAAACACTATTACATGTTTAAAAGTGATTGTAGATGACACAGCCTTTTAGGACAAAGGGTTCAATGTTGTCAGTGTGATTATCATCAGTAGAAACTAAATTCTCATAATATTGAATTCCACTTACAAATATTGCTAAAGATACAGTAATAACAAAATTTTGAATTACCAACGATTAGTAAAGTATTTTACTGGAAATTAATCAGAATACAAGGCCTTGTTTAACTAACACATTAATGTATACTTTGATTTGTAAAAGTGGGCCTTCAACCTAGTACAGAATAAAGAATAAAATTGCCTTAAATAATAAAATAGTACTATGTTTCCTCAAAACAGTCTAAGAGGGATGGTTTTGGAAAACAAAGGAGTAGAAAAAGATTACCAGAGATCCAAACATATAGATCATGTCTATATATTTTTCATTTTAAACCTTTAGTAATATTGTATTATCAATTGAATTTCTTGTGTAAATAGAAATCTCTCGGTGAAAATCAAAGAAAAGGCATGAAGTTACACATATTTGATATCTGCTTCTCTGTGGCCGGTATGTGGCTACTTACTATATGAGACTTTGTTTTTGAAGAACTGTTTTGTATAGTGGCTCCTTGTTAGCAATGGCTACTCGGCCACTGGCTCCTACATAAAGACTCTCTTATATACGCACAACTTCTCATGGCTTCTCCATCGAATAGCCAACAACTAAGAAGGTCTAATCCCTGACAGTTAGCATTGTGAAGCAGGATTATCAATTGAATTTCTTGTGTAAATAGAAATCTCTCAGAAAATCAAAGAAAAGGTGTGAAGTTACACATATTTGATATCTGCTTCTCTGCGTCTAGCTCGAGTGATTTAAAGGTGAATCACTTACCCAGCCACACATATGCATACCTCTACAGAGAAAGAAACACAAAAACAACTGGGAAAGACTAAAACCAGAATAAGCCTCCAGCACATGGGAATCAACATTTTATAAAACGTATGACGAAAATAAGCTTCCCATAAATAAGAAAATGAATAGATGATAGAGAAATTGGCAAACTGATCATTGTTTCATTTTACACTAAAATTAATATTTATTTATATTTAGTGAAATACTGAGCAGTCTAATAAAAATACATGGCATAAAACTAACTTTGAAGAAAAATAAATATATTAATAGGATTTTGCGGTGACCCTGTTCAAAGTACGCTAGATGCTCAAGGCCAATTAGAGTGTAGAAGCCTTGTTCAGAGTACACAGGATGCTCAAGACCACTCTGAACGTGGGAATCTTAATCTGGGTGCCCCAGGACTATACACAGGTGCAAGAACAAGGCCACAGTAATCTCCATGCACACTGTGCAAGTGTGCCCTTCTATAACCCAAAAGACTGAGGTCACTATTTGGCAAGAAGCCTCTTTTGTCTAAGTAATATAAAGTTGTTACTGACCAGCCAGTATTGGGCTGTATTATGGGGAACATGTATTACTGACCAGCCAGCAGCACATGCACAACTGCTCATATAATGGCTGTGGGAACAGAGGCTGCTGCTGCTGTGTGGGAAAGATGTATTGTTACCTAGCCGGTATGTGGCTACTTACTGTATGAGACTTTGTTTTGAAGAACTGTTTGGTCTAGTGCAGTGGTTCTCAACCTTCCTAATGCTGTGAACCTTTAATACAGTTCCTCATGTTGTGGTGACCCCCAATTTCATTGTTACAAATTGAAAATAATTAAAGCATAGTTATTAATCACAAAAACAATATGTCATTATATATGTGTTTTCTGATGGTCTTAGGCGACCCCTGTGAAAGGGTCATTTGACCCCGAAAGGGTTGGTGACCCACAGGTTGAGAACCGCTGATCTAGTGGCTCCTTGTTAGCAATGGCCACTGGCTCCTACATAAAAACTCTTATATATGCACAACTTCTCATGGCTTCTCCATCAAATAGCCAACAACTAAGAAGGTCTAGTCCCTGACAGAGCATTGTGGAGCAGAATGAAGGAACTGAGTTCTAACAGATATGTACATAAAAGGAAAACAACAACAACAAGGTATACTTTATACACTAAGTATAGGCATTTTATTACTTTCTAGTGTATAGGGATTATAAAACAAAACAAAATTTAATTTCACCTAAAATTCATTGAAATTAGCTCTATAAAGTTAGCAGGGTTGACCTAGGCTTTGGTAGGCCACATTTTGGTCAAGTAGGCTATAATTTCATTGCTTTTCTTCATTTATACCCTCTACATTAGTTTGTCAAACAGTGATGAGGAAGCATGGTTAATAATATGTAGATTGAGTTGACCTTAAAAAAATTGCCATTGCTCTAGCTTGTTCAGCTCAGTGGATAGAGCATTGGTCTAACTGTGCAAGTGTGCCCTTCTATAACCCAAAAGACTGAGGTCACTATTTGGCAAGAAGCCTCTTTTGTCTAAGTAATATAAAGTTGTTACTGACCAGCCAGTATTGGGCTGTATTATGGGGAACATGTATTACTGACCAGCCAGCAGCACATGCACAACTGCTCATATAATGGCTGTGGGAGATCAAAGGAAAAATATCCTCAGGTGAGGATTAACAAAGAAAATAAATAAATAAATTTTTAAAAATTGCCATAAAATGCTTGGTCCCTTAAACAGATAGATCGTGTAAAGAGGACCCCTTCCTCAATAATACCAAAATAAAACATATTCTAGTTGTAGCACATGAAATCTATACAATTTTGACTTATGCTGTATTTAGGTAGGAAATAAAGCACTGGGATAATGTTACTGGTTTTGCTGCTGTGTGGGAAAGATGTATTGTTACCTAGCCGGTATGTGGCTACTTACTGTATGAGACTTTGTTTTGAAGAACTGTTTGGTCTAGTGCAGTGGTTCTCAACCTTCCTAATGCTGTGAACCTTTAATACAGTTCCTCATGTTGTGGTGACCCCCAATTTCATTGTTACAAATTGAAAATAATTAAAGCATAGTTATTAATCACAAAAACAATATGTCATTATATATGTGTTTTCTGATGGTCTTAGGCGACCCCTGTGAAAGGGTCATTTGACCCCGAAAGGGTTGGTGACCCACAGGTTGAGAACCGCTGATCTAGTGGCTCCTTGTTAGCAATGGCCACTGGCTCCTACATAAAAACTCTTATATATGCACAACTTCTCATGGCTTCTCCATCAAATAGCCAACAACTAAGAAGGTCTAGTCCCTGACAGAGCATTGTGGAGCAGAATGAAGGAACTGAGTTCTAACAGATATGTACATAAAAGGAGAACAACAACAAGGTATACTTTATACACTAAGTATAGGCATTTTATTACTTTCTAGTGTATAGGGATTATAAAACAAAACAAAATTTAATTTCACCTTAAATTCATTGAAATTAGCTCTATAAAGTTAGCAGGGTTGATCTAGGCTTTGGTAGGCCACATTTTGGTCAAGTAGGCTATACTTTCATTGTTTTTCTTCATTTATACCCTCTACATTAGTTTACCAAACAGTGATGAGGAAGCATGGTTAATGATATGTAGATTGAGTTGATCTTAAAAAAATTGCCATTGCTCTAGTCTAGCTAGTTTGGCTCAGTGGATAGAGCATTGATAGGTCTGCGGACCAAAAGGTCCCGGGTTCAATTCTGACCAAGGGCATGTACCTTGGTTGCAGGCTCCTCCCTAGCCCAGGCCCTGGTCAGGGCTCGTGCAGGAAGCAACCAATGGATGTGTTTCTCTCACATGGATGTTCCTCTCTGTCTTTCCCTCTCTCTT
>NW_005366108.1:302552-308223 GCF_000412655.1 Myotis brandtii | reverse complement strand
GCAGTGGAGGCGGGAGAGGCTCCCGCCACTGCCACTACACTCACCAGCCGTGAGCCTGGCTTCTGGCTTCTGGCTGAGCAGCGCTCCCCCTGTGGAAGTTCACTGACCACCAGGGGCCAACTCCTACATTGAGCATCTGCTCCCTAGTGGTCAGTGAATGTTATAGCGTCTGGTCATTCCATCAGTCGATTTGCATATTAGGCTTTTATTATATAGGCCTAGAGGCCCAGCTGTCTTTCCCTCTCTCTTTCACTCTCCCTAAAGATCAAAGGAAAAATATCCTCAGGTGAGGATTAAAAAAGAAAATAAATAAATAATTTTTTTAAAATTGCCATAAAATGCTTGGTCCCTTAAACAGACAGATCATGTAAAGAGGACCCCTTCCTCAATAATACCTTAATAAAACATATTCTAGTTGTAGCAAAGGAAATCTATACAGTTCTGACTTATGCTGTATTAATGTAGGAAATAAAGCACTGGGATAATGTTACTGGTTTCCAGTTGATTACTGTGTGATTATGTATTTTTTGTTGCCCAATATTATAATATTTTCCCTATGCTAATTTTTTCTGAAGTTGTGAATTGTGTGTAATCATAAATGAATACATGAATGTTTTTAGAAATGGAAGTATCACAGGCATTTAAAATACATTTTATGGTGAATGTAAGAATAATCAATTGGTTACAAATGTAGATGGTTGAGAAATTATATTTGAGCATCCTGTGGAGCAGTTAAATGAGAATTACTTTCTTCTTACAAGGTGTTTTTAGCTGGTGAGCTAAAGTCCAGGTTTTGCTTATGTAAGCAGCATCTCCTACTATTCCCAGTTTCTCTTTAAGTACAGAAAACATTCGTGTGGAAAGCTTTATGTTGTAACTGCTTGAGAAAAGAGGCTTTTTAACATGGGGAGTGAAAGAGAAAGATGAATTTAGATAATGCTATGGCATATATCCCACCTCCTACTTCGGTGATGGGTTTGAATCCCTACAGTGACAGTGATAAGTGCATCAGGTGTCCTCTAGGTGTAAGCCTAGAGAAGGAAATCAGACAGAGTGGAGCAGCCCTGGAGAAGATGTCCTCCCCACAAGCCTCGGGAGAAGCCAGGTGCTGCTCAGATATACAGGGGCAATTTAGCACCTTTGGAAATGTCTGGCAAGCACAATTTGCTAGACCATCAGCATTATCTTGAAAAGTGAGAATGAAAACAAAAATTTCCCAAGTCATTCTGGTGTGAACATATAACAATGAGGAAAGAATAATTGCCCTTATTAATGCAACTACCTGGGGAACAACAAAATGACAGAATTGGAAGGGGCTCTGTAGTCCTGCTGTTATAAAGGAAGAATCTATTCAAACAGTGGTCATTTGGGTTCTATTTGTTAGATAATTCTACTGCCATTATAAGAAGGATATATATATATATTAAGAAAGAATGGGAAAAATAAAGAGAACTATATCAGCTACATTTTTTTCTAATTTTGCAATCTTTATGTCATAAAACATCATTTTGTTCAAGCTTCAGAGTAATTTGATATTTTAAACTTACCTCTAAAGTTAAAAGTAAAGAATAGATTTGGAATGGGTTAGGATTGACACCCATATTTTATTAATAATCCCTGCCTTGCTAGTCAGGCGAGCTTGCAGAAGCAATTCACTGTCAGCACTCTCTCCTCTCTAAGGAGACTAAGAATTACGCATTTATACAAATGAGAAAAAGAGAAAGGTCAGGATAGAAATACATATTGTGCATATAAAGGTCCCTGGAAACTTGATGTTAAAAAACAATTAACCACCCCCTCCTAAGGACACTCATAACTTAAAAGTTTCCATGTCTTTTAAGCTGTTATTGTTAATAAACTAGCCTGCCCCCTCTCACAGTCTGGAAGCCCTCAGGGGATGTCCTACTGATGGATGGCCTCCCCGCAGTCTGGCCTCCCTCTGTGGGAGGCGACCAAACCGATCAGGGGAAGGCGCTGCCCCCATCAACCCACTGTTGCTGCTGCCTCTGGCCTCCCTCTGCAGGAGGCCGACCAGACTCATCAGGGGAGGGCGCTGCCCCCATCACCCTGCTGCTGTTGCCACTGCCAGCCACTGAAGCCACCTGCCCTCGGCCCTCACAGCTGCAGCGGCTGCCGCCTGCTCTCGGCCCTCTCAGCCACCATGGCTTTGAATGGAAGACGTCTGGTCTATCTGGTCTAATTAGCATATTACTCTTTTATTAGTATAGATAATTGAAGAAAATAACTTGAGATCTATTCTATTTTACCATGATTTATTTCATCAGAGGCCAGATCTAGAGTACTGTATTTTTTTTTATTCCTTTGAATACTTACTCACCTCCTTAACTACTTCCCTTGCTCTCCCTTTAAATGTGGTCCAAATACAAGTTAATTTTCTTTTATATGACCTACCTCTTAGGCAAGGCCATAACACCTACTACCCTGACCAGTGTAATGTTTGACCAATTGGCTAGCACAACAGAATTCTTCCTGCAATTTTTAGAACAGGAGATGGGGAAAGAGGTTATTTTCTATAGGGTGCTGAAGCTTACAGTCAGCTTACCAGTGGCATATCCTCAGCAAGGAGGAGAAAGTTCATCTATAACAGGACTGAAAGAAGTCTACAGGCACGGAGAAAAATAGAGGAGAGAACAAAAGTGAGCTTTGTGCCTAGCGTTAATTCCCTTGGAAGCCAGTATCTATTCTCTCATTCTCACAGTTAAGTCACACAAATATACTTTCTCTTTTTGCTTAGGTTTGATCAAGTGGTATGGCTGTCAATTGTAATAATCCCAATTGACAGATAAAACAATGAGTTGCCCTGACTGGTTTGGCTCAGTGAATAGAGCATCGGCCTGCGGACTGAAAGGTCCCAGGTTCGATTCTGGCCAAGGGCATGTACCTTGGTTGCGGGCACATCCCCCGTAGGAGGGGTGGAGGCAGCTGATCGATGTTTCTCTCTCATTGATGTTTTTAACTCTCTATCCCTCTATCTTCCTCTCTGTAAAAAATCAATAAAATATATTTTAATAAAACAAACAATGAGTTATTGCTTTTTAATGCTACTTAATTAATAAAGGAATAAGTGAGCCCATACAGGAAAATACATCACATGTGAAAAGTGGATAAGCATGAAGAAAATTATGAATGCCTAATTCAGAAAATATTTAAAGTCTTTATTTTAATTTTGCATTTATATATATATTTATTTCTTAAAATTATCTCTGTGGTTGATTGATACCTTTACTGTTTAATTCAGACCACCTCCCCATATTTTAACTGCTGTAGTTAAGTATTTTTATCTTTATCCTTTTATCCAACAAGCAATATTATTGATATATAAAAATTATTTATGCTTGATACTCACTGAAGAGTTGAAATAAAAGAGCTTTTGTAAAGCAAAGATATAATCAATGTAAGCACATTGATTTGGAAGTAAAAGAAAAATAATAAAATAAGCAGAATTTTAGGAAAATTAATACTTTGAAACTGAAAGATCAAATGAGGGCACTGTTACTCATTGATTTTCTACTACTTATGATGAAATTGGAAATATCTAACTGCTAAGCTTTGCTGATTTCTTGCAAAAGTTTTCTGGTATTCTTGAGATCTAGCACTATATTTATTAATTCTAGTGTAAATATACACTCTGCAATGGAAACATTGTGTCTTTTATAGTGCCTGTTAACTGTGTACTTGTCTTACAAATGGTATACACATGTCAGTTATGACTGTATTCTTAGCAACATTATTTAGATTAGTGTCATGAAAAGAACGAGAAGAGAAAAGATGTAACCTGTATAGAATTGAAATTAATTATGATTATATACTGCAAGAGCTTGTCATTTATTTAGTAAGTTAGTTATAATTTGTGATTTATCCTTGGCCATTTTAATTGCAATTTGAAGTAAGTAATTAGCAGAAACTCAAATAAGGCTGCTATAATATACCATTCGCTAAAGCAGTCTCAGTATTATGTTACATACCGTTTTCATCCTTTCAATTATTTTCCTTTAATCTTAAAGCAAATAAAAATTTTTCTTACAATTATGCCACCATGAAGATCATGATGCCAAATGCTAATAGATGTTTTGAGTCACCATGTCAGTTTTTTGTCAGTGGATAAACACTGTTACTGGATTTTATTCAATCAGCAGCCTCGTGTCCTGCTGACTTTTTATCATGTGACATCATTGCAAAGGCTGTTACACTCTTCTTTTTATTTCCTTTTAGAGAAACTTTGGTAACTAAATCCAGTGAGAAGTAGAGATTTAATTATATGCATGTTAAATCATTATTGTAGGTATATCATAATCTCTGTAAATCATAATAAATAATACTTTTTGAAAAATTACAGTGGCATTTTGTTAATGGAGCACTGGAACTCTGTTGTTGGAGTTAATAAGTACTGAGTCAATTCTTAGTCAAAAAGCATAAGATTGGATATGAGATCCACTCTGGTTTTAATATTGGCTCTACAGTGAAGAGTTTTATTTACATGAAATGTAGGAGAAGCATATCAAAGTTTAGTCTGCACTACTTTTTGAAAAATTACAGTGGCATTTTGTTAATGGAGCACTGGAACTCTGTTGTTGGAGTTAATAAGTACTGAGTCAATTCTTAGTCAAAAAGCATAAGATTGGATATGAGATCCACTCTGGTTTTAATATTGGCTCTACAGTGAAGAGTTTTATTTACATGAAATGTAGGAGAAGCATATCAAAGTTTAGTCTGCCCACGGTATATTTTTTTAATAGTAAATATTTACAAGATATTTTTTACATTAATCTTTTTTTTCTAAATACAGAAAATCAAACAAATAAAAATAGTAGAAATAAGATATGAAATATTGTAGTGTATTTATGAAGGTGTTTGCATATAAGGCCATTTTAAAAACATTAGGTATTTAAACCCAGTTAGGTTATTAAACTGACATAAAATCAGACACCGGATGTACAAAAGAAATCAGAAAAATGCATAAGTTAAAAGAATATAAGTTTTTGTTTGTATTAGTTTTCTTTTGTGTGATATACTCAAGTTTTACTTGACATGAAAATCAAGTGTGCCTGCAAATCATTTGCTTTTGGAGTTTGTCAAAAAGTTGGTGTATTTCTTTTTCTCTTCTTTTTGACATTTTTCTGCAATTAATCTGTATGATAAATAAATTAATATTTTTATAACGCAATGTGCTTAAACATTGATAATTATTTTTACTGCAAAGAAATCCTATATAATAAAGAGATAATATGCAAATTAACCCTCATGCCCTCACAAGATGGCTGCCTATGACTAGGCTGGCAGGGGGGTTAGTGAGGGACAACCAAATGACTGAACAAGCAAGCTGCGTGGGACAACCAGGCTGGCAGCGGGGTTAGTGAAGGACGACCAAACGACTGAACAAGAAGGCTGCGTGGGGTGACCAGGCCAGTGGGGGGGCCGTGAGGGGTGACCAGGCCAGCAGGGGGTCAGTTGGGGGTGACCAGGTCAGAAGGGGGGGTCAGTTGAGGGCAACCAGGCCCGGGGGGGGGGTAGTTAGGGGCCACCAGGCCGGCCCGTAGAAACAGTGAGGGGAAATCAGGCCGGCAAGGGGAGCAATTAGGGGCAACCACATAGGCATCCAGGTGAATGATTAGGAGCCAGCGGTCCAGGATTGTGAGAGGGATGTCCGACT
>NW_005366108.1:284728-302378 GCF_000412655.1 Myotis brandtii | reverse complement strand
ATAACTTGGGAAAATAATTTTAACTGATTTTTAGGATAAATTTGGTCACAATGATAATAAAGCTAATGACATGATAATTGCCTTTGAATCCCTTTTTATGGACAAGGCCCTATGCTAAACATTTCACATGTTATTATTATTTTTTAAATCCCTTATATCTGCCTGTGTTATTGTAGTCTTATTCTCCTGTTTAATTAAGAAAACTTGCCTTAGAACATCAGTGCTCAATCCCATGGTTCCTAGCTAGTAAGTGGTAACCTCAAGAATTAAACTCAGTTGTATGTGTGATGCCAAAACTCATGTCCTTAATGACCTCATTGTATTATTATCAATACCATCTATGATTGTGAGGCTGATTATTATTGTGCTGCAGCTATGTTTGTGAGAAATCTTCTGCCTAATTAGCAAGTCGCTAATTAAAGGGTTAGTGATGATGGTAAGAAGAGTTTTAAAAAAGAACATTAGTGGCTATTCAGATTTTCTGATTTAAAAAAAAGTATAATATCATGTTCTTATAAGAGCATTCACCTTTCTTATTTATTCAGTGTTTTTAATTTTCTTAACTTTGACATAATATTTCTATCAGCTCCCCAAATACAAAAATGAACAATTGAGAACTGCCATCTCTCAATGTCTATGCTTGCATTAAGATGTGCCATAGTCACTTAAAAATGCTTATTACATGATCTGGGTAAATCATAAGCCAATGACACTATTGAGTACATGATCAATCTGAAAACTGAACTATATAGAGTTGTCACGGATGTTATACCTCTAAGGAATCTAATTTACATTCAAACTGACAGTCTAAAATCATCTAAACATTCATCCATTTGTCGGAATGAGCTTTTGTGACAGTTTTCCTTTTGTCTGTCACCTAACTTTAAATTATTTCAGATAAGCTAATAAAATAGAAATTTTGTGTAGGCCAGTTACTACTCTTTGCAGTAGTAATTATAGAAGAGTGATTTCTTTATTTTCCAGGTATTTAATATGCCAATTGTTCCTTACGTACTCAAAGTACATAAAATGAAAGGTATATAAATCTATATATTTTCTCATAATTATGTAATGAAAGCTTTCCATGCAGAAAGTTCTTTGGGCAGAAAAATACCCAGTGTGCAGAATTGGAAATGAATTCAAATTAGGAAAATATGCCTTACTTTTTTCATCAATTTTTGTCCCATTATTTATGTATTTATAAGAATACCAATATTCTAACTTGACAATCTTTACATGAACAAGGTTATTAAATAACTGCAAATTACCAAATGAAATATTCACTGATTTCAGTTTGCTGTCACTTCTTATTATATTAAAAATGCAATTTATGATCAATATTACTTCTACTCCATAGATAATTAATGTAAAATACCTTCCTAAGAATGTTTTCTTTCTGCTAGCTTGAATGTTCAACAACTTGGGCCTCTGAGTCACTCATCTGCACACTAGCCAAGAGAAACAAGAGCCTTACTGTCAATAGGCTACTGGCATAGTAGTGTTGTGTGTGTGTGTGTGTGTGTGTGTGTGTGTGTGTGTGTGTGTTGTAATCTTTAAAAGGCTGTTGACATCCTTCTCTACTATTTGGGCCACTCCTCATGAAAATCTTGCTCTATTTTGTTGCAGGTCAGACACCCCCAACCAGACTTATAGGAAGCCCTTCCAAGGAACTGTTATTGTGGTATCTAGATAGTTATTAATATTAACATAGGAATAGAGTAAAGGGGAGGCCAGACATTGTAAGCAGGGTCATATGATCAGCTTCACCAGGGAGCAGCAACTTAACACTCCCTAGGGAACCACCGGTCCATTCCCAGCATATCACTTGGGAAAGGGAAAAATTGGGGCATGGACAGTGAAGTCCACTGACATAGGGATGGTGCTTGCCTGTTAGTCTAACCTGGAAACAATAACCATTGGTTAGAATAGTGGACCCCAGTGCAAGCCCATGAAAATTTGGGAATACACATACCCAGACAAAGAGGTTCCCTCTCTCTTATTCCTCTTGCTTGGTTCCTGCTTCCTTGCACTCACTCGTGCTCCCACCATAGCTATGTGGCTAAAGAAACCTCAAAGCCCATAGCCATGCCCACCCCCATGCAATGGACTACAGCTGTAAACACAAGCTAACCTAGCCAGGTGCTGGACTGGACTATGCAGATACGGAGCAGAAGCTCTGGGCAGGGGCTTTGATTTTGTCTTTTGCTTAAGACAAAATAGGATGCTTTACATGGTGGAATTCTTGGTTCCTGCTTCCTTGCACTCACTCGTGCTCCCACGATAGCTATGTGGCTAAAGAAACCTCAAAGCCCATGGCCATGCCAACCCCATGCAATGGACTACAGCTGTGAACACAAGCTAACCTAGCCAGGTGCTGGAATGGACTATGCAGATATGGAGCAGAAGCTCTGGGCAGGGGCTTTGATTTTGTATTTTGCTTAAGACAAAATAGGACGCTTTACATGGTGGAATCGAGGGAGATGGGACCTTGGAAACTGAGGGATTTAATTCCACAGAAATAAAGCTTTCCACAATACATTATCCTCTCATGGGGCCTCAGGAAATTCTTATTCCTACAGTACCTCAAGAAGGCCACTTCCATCAGCAACAGGTGGGGACACAGAGGACAACCCCCCAGATAACAGAAACACTCCACCATTAAGCAGTCAGAGATATCTCATTATTCCCATTACTCAGGTAGCCTTTAAGGCTTCCATGCCACATACTCTACCTAAGGTCTTTCTGACCACCCATCTGAATTCTTGTCTTTCTTCAATGATGCCTTGCCTACTGAGACATCTCATTACCATCAAGCCACTGGGCAAACCTTTCTGAGCCTCATTATTATTTTCATGTTCTTCTCCTAAGAACCCCTTACTAGTATATGTCTCATCTTGGTGTATGTTAGTCATTTGTAGAAGTCCATGCCCACTTTGCCTTACTCTCAGTTTTTAATCTATTATTACTTAGTGCCTACCTTGATACTTCTTGATTCATGTCCTACTGGAGCACATTTCTCTGTCTTTCTTCTTACTCCAATTCTTTGTACTGAGCTTGCATCTTATTACTGAGCTTGGATCCCATCATCTACAATCTGGAACTTCAACTCTAACACTCAAAATTTTCTCCCAAGAACAGTCCACCTGCTTCTTAACTTAATCCTTGCTTCATTTGAGAATACCTTACTAACCTTCAAAGTACACATCCTCACACTTAGGAACATTGCCTGTCTTCCTTTCTCCCCGATACCATTTTTAGAGTCTTCCTCACCTTCAATCATGCTGCCTTGGAGCTCACATAGTCTTATTATATCACCTTTTCTCTTCTTATTGACTATGTAAAACTTCTTGTCATATTTACTTAGACAATAATGCTTAACTTCTTGCTTCATTTTTTTTTCATGCCACCTCAATTCTTTTCACCACTTTCAATGATTTTATGGTTCATAGAGAGGATACTTCCAACATAGTAGTTTTACCATCATATCTCTTCTTGAACTCCTCTCCAGAATCCCATGGCTGCTTCCTAGCTCTTATCTTTGCAAAAGATAAGAAACAAACTAGAAGAAAACTGGAAATTAAAAAAAAAAATCACATATCAGACATTCCACTGATAAAATAGAATTTTCTATCACCACATCTAATAATGCAATTCTTCAATTTGGCCAAAAATATCTGAACTTTTCCTACTCCAATTTCAATATAACCATTAGTTTCTCCTCTTTCTTACTTCTTTGACTTGTATATTATGGTTTAGCATTATAGTCATTCTTTTGCAATTATTATTAAGCATCTTACCTTTGGACTTAGCTGAGGAACCACTAAATTTGGAGTATCCTATTAATATGTACTCATAGTGATGTATTAGAGAATTATTGCTGAAAATTTACACAATGTAGAAAGCCTTTGCTTAAAAGAAGGATTAAAAAAAACTTCAATATATTCTAAATAATGTATGATATATCTGCTATAATTCTATTGTAACATTTACACAAAGACTCCTGAAATCTCTTAACATTTTCTTTTTATAACCTTTCTATGACCTGTCCTTGTTACACTTTCCTTGCTTCCTCTACATCCAATTCATAATACATCTAAAAGATTCAAATCCTGAAATAATTGTATTTCTACTCCTAAAATATATTTAGGATAAACATTCAACAAGCATTTACTTAATAAGTGAATCAATTTAATCATTCCCCACTTATTTTTATTACAAATTTCTCATTAATAGATAAAATTCTTATAAATCACAATTTCCAGAACTCATTTCTTCAATATAATCTAAGATAGGAACGGTCTGAGAAGCTTAAGTAAATTTTCAAAAACTCAACATGTTTCTTTTCTTAAACTCATTTAGCAATATTAGCAATACTTATTAAAATTCTCTTTATATACATTCCTCAAATACTGCCCAAGTTACAACCGCCTCTATAACTTCTCCCAAATCTCTCCACTTTGAAAAGTTGCAGTCACTACCCCCACCCTATGTACCTCTTTTTTTTGCCATATTATTTTCATCTTTATAACATTACTGGAGGAATTCTGTGGCAAAAAAAAGCTCACCCATATGAATTTTATAATCTATGATGTTCTCTATGTATATATCTATATATATTGCTATATACACAAATATAAATTTTGACATGTACTATCATTAAATTTCAGCAAAATATAACTTGTACGAGTCCTTTTTTATATGTTGTAGACTGATCAAAGGTGTGTGTTTGTGTATGCACACGTGCTTGCAATCACATACGCATATGAATAAATTATACCTGCTCAAATCTGTGCTATAATTTTACTTTTGGTTTGCAAAAAATTAGCCAATATGGTGTTCGATTAAGCTTGAAGATGATGTTAAAAAATATTACGTAAAATATTTTGATTCTATATAATCTGGTAATTTTTGATAAACATGTTTTGAAATCCTCTGGTGATAATTTGTCATTTTTGTCTAGTTTTGTTATATATATATTAAAAATTAGGTGTATAATAATTCATAATTGTATACCCTCTTATGATTTTTATTATTACCAAAACAAAATATTTTTATGTTTTGATAAATTGTTCTGTTTATTTTATTATCAATATTACTAGATCTATTTTTGTTAGTTCATAAAATATTAAAACTTTTACATCCTTCTGTTAAAATGATTATTATTTTATTTTATTTATGTCTCTTTTATATGATATATTTCAGTTAACTTCATTCTGAAATTCTTGCCTTTCAAATGTGGATTTTTACACATTTGTACATACTAGAATAAGCAATATGTTTGGTTTTCTTTCTAATTAAAGCTATAAGTAATTAAATAGATTTATAACATAAATTAAATATTGAATTTATGATGGTTCTCTTGTTTTCCCCATCACCATTTCTTCCCCATATACCCTCCTCCATCTCTACCAACCCTCCTCCACCCCAGCATCCTCCCCACACCCACAACCATCACACTGTTGTCTGTGTCCATTCGTTCTTTCTTTTCTTTTTTTGCTCAGTCCCTCACTCCTGCCACAAGATTTGTCTCCCTGCTCTCTATGAGCCTCTCTCCACAATGCCTGTTAGTTCAATTTGTTCATTAAATTCTATATATGAGTAAAATCATATGGTACTGGTCTTCCTCTGACTGGTTTATTTCACTTAGTAAAATTTTCTCCAGGTCCGTCTATTCTGACACAAAGGGTAAAATTTTCTTGCTTTTTATGGCCGAGTGGTATTCTATTGTTTAAATATACCATAGATATTTTATTCATTCATCTACTGATGGGCACTTGGGCTGCTTCCAAATCTTGGCTATTGTAAATAATGCTGCTATGAACATAGAGCTGCATAAATTCTTTTGAAATAATGTTTCAGGTTTCTGTTCATAAATTCCCATAAGTGGAATCGCTGATCATAAGGCAGTTCCACTTTCAATTTTTTGAGGAAACCCCATGCTGTTCTTCACAGAGGCTGCACCAGTCTGTGTTCCCATCAACAGTGCACAAGGGTACCCTTTTCTCCACGTCCTCACCAACACTATGTTGTTTGTTGTTTTATTGATGATAGCCATTCTGACAGGTGTGAGGTGATATCTCATTGTGGATTTAGTTGTCATTCCTCTGATGATTAGTAACACTGTGCTTCTTTTCATATGTCTGTTGGCCATCTGTAGGTCCCTAGTAGAGAGTGTCTATTCAAGCCCTTTGCCCATTTTTTAATTGGATTGATATTTTGTTGTTCAGTTTTATAAGTTCTTAAAAATTTTGTATATTAACCCCTTATCAGATATATCTTTGGCAAATATGTTCTCCCATTCAGCGGGTTGTCTCTTTATTTTGATGATGGTTTCTATTGCTCTGCAAAAACCTTTTGGTTTGATGTAGTCCCATTTATTTTATCTTATGTTTCCCTTACCTTAGGAGTTATATTGTATAAAATATTGCTATGAGAATGTTCAAGATTTTATTGCTTATGTTTCCTTCTGGAAATTTTATGGTTTTGAGTCTAACATTTAAGTATTTAATGGGTTTTTAATTTATTCTTGTGTGTGTGGTAAGGTGGTCTATTTTCTTTTTTTTGTATTTATTTGTCTAATTTTCCCAACACCATTTATTGAACAGACTATTGTTAGCCCATTGTATGTTTTTTGCCTCCTTTTTTTTTTACTACTAATTGACTATAAAGGCACAGGTTTATTTATGGACTCTCTATTCTGGTTCTTTTTCTTTAATGTACTTTTCCCTTCTTGTTTTTTATTGAAACATTTGTTTCCTTTAGTATTATAGAATGTATTTATATTTTTATAGGATTTCTAATTATTACCCTTAAATTGTTATCATCACAATGTATAATTTTATATCATTATGGAGAATAGAAATAAAGAAAATAATATGGCATCAACTACGCAAAGTTCTTTGCATACCTTAAGACTTTTATCATTGATGTGTTTTTTATTGATATGTTCAGTACAAATACCTTCACTACTTAACAAAAATTGCATCTTTCAAAAGTGAAATCATTTGGGTTTTCCATCCAGGCTTTTTAAAAAGTATATGTAAGCAAATATTCACACAATCTATAATCATTACTGATTTGTCAACTATTTTGTCTTATTTTCCATACATTCCTTTTTCTTAGAATCATTTTTTTATCCTTGATACAATATGCCCTTTGTAATTTTTTCCACAAGTTAATACTTTTAACAAGTGTTAACTAATTAAACTTTGAATCCATATGTGGATGAAAATATCTCCTATTAATATTATATTAA
Source organism: Myotis brandtii (assembly GCF_000412655.1). Lineage (NCBI taxonomy): Eukaryota > Metazoa > Chordata > Mammalia > Chiroptera > Vespertilionidae > Myotis > Myotis brandtii. Next base: position 295,123 of record NW_005366108.1, on the reverse strand, counting down.
TAAGCAGCTTGCTTGAAGTTCAAAATAAATTTTTCTTAGTACTTTGAATTTAGTGCTCCTTTTTCTACATCACCCAATGCTAAAGTGAAGAAGTCGCACATCAATCTGCTTCTCATTGTTTTTGCAAAGCAAGCTTTTACATTTTATTTCTTCTTTTGTTCTTTAATGTTGTCATTTTAAACTGTATTCTTTGCTCTTCATTCTATATATTTGCATTCCATATTATTACTTGAAATTCTAAATAACTAATCTCTTCTAAGAATTTTAAATGTTTATAATATTTTTCATAATCAACAATGAAATGTTTTGAATTCATGAATCCAATGACCTCTCAAATTTATGGGAAGTACAGTTTAGACTTAGTTTAAAGTTTCTTAGTTATCTGAATTATGCAGTTTCTATGTAATCATTTGGTTCTTTTTTTAAGTTCTTATTTTTCCTAGATGTATGGTGAGAATTATCTGCTCACATATGTAAATGAATTATCTTTTTTATATATAAATCTAACATGAGTTTCAAATCTTATGTGTCCTATTAAACTAACAGCTTCTTCCATAAGTTAACACTAATTTTCAGCTTTTTTTTACTATAAGGAAAATGGTATTTTCTTTAACAAGCTTCAATTTTTCCTGCATGGATATGTAAGACCCAGGTAACGTTCGCTATTTTCTGGCCTGTAATTTTTCCAGCTTTCTTCAGTCATATCCAGGTTACCATTCATAAACTTTCCAGTTATTATTTAAAGAAATGTTCTTTAAAAATAGTTCACAAATCATTTCTCCTCTGGCTCAGTGATTTTGCTTTATTCTTAGAAAATGCTAATGTTTGCCCAGAGGAAACCATTGTAGTCACAAAAGACTTTAAAAATACTAAAATGAGCTTTATTACTCATAAACAAAAAAAAATTCTAATATGTTCAACAAGATACACTCTTGTTTCTCTTGGTTTCAGACCATTAGTATTTTCCTAAAATGTTTCTTGTTGGCCTTTTGGATTATAGCCAATGGGTAGTCTGGTGCATACCTTCTGGATTGCAATTATTGCCACAGTGATTAATGCAGTATGACAAGATAAAATGCAAATCTCTGCTTACTCTGAAAATTCCTATAATTTATGTTTTTCTCAGTCAGATTCACAGATTCTTACAGACTAAAGATTTCTGTGTCAGATATTGTCTACTGATACTTAGCTCAACCCCAGCCTTCTTAAGTGCTTCCTTGATGCACTGGGAAGCAAAGATGAAATCTACAATTTTCACACTAGCTTGCTATCAGAATTCTGGTTCTGATTTCTCCAAAGGGAGGCACTTACTGAAGATCATGAAGTCAGCACAGAGAGAGAACCCATCAGACCCCTGATGGTGTGGAGTAGATTCGGCAGAGGGCTAACGGAAGGCGTGCAGAAGCTTCTGGAGGGGCGTGGCACACCACACTAGTGGTTTCAGTGTCTCAGGCGGCAGAGATCATTGGTGGCTTTCTGCAATTCCTGCAAGTCCAGAAGTAGCTCACCCTGAGTTTAACTTCCCAAGGCTTTTTAACTGCTTTTGTAATACATAAATTTGTAAAGTTCTATCCTGGAAAATACCTGTTTTTGTTTCAGAAAAGCTGACGGACATAATCACTTAGAATTATCCTGAGCTAATTACGTATTGGTTAATCAAGTGTGGCTATGATTTCCTTCCAACTGTCAGAAAGGAAGAATGAAGTGGGGGGGAAAAATAGATATTGGTTAGGTTTCTGGATAAAGAGAAGAAGAAAAAATGAATTGACTTCAATAAATTGCACCATTGGGCTGCTAAATAAATGAACATAGAAAGATTCCCTGATGTATGCAGCAAGTGCATGGATCTTGGAGAGTAACTGTTTTATTAGCATCTAAATCAACTGATAACTCCGGTTGCTGTTCTAAATATTTTATATTTACTGGAAAATATCACTTCAGCCCGAGATCTAGTATGAGCCTTTCATCTGGAATTTACTTTTATTACCTCTCTACACCAATCGTAAGCAATACTGAAAGCAGTTTGAGTTTTACCTTGCAGGGCTAAAAGTATAAATTTGCAGTATTATCTCAGGGTTACACAAACTTATCTGCTCTCTGCCAAGAGAGATTTTCAGTGTACTCCTCAGACACATTTACAAAGTATCTCACAAAACTATAGTCTTGGGCAGGATTGAGAATAAAAGAAGGCTTGGCAACAAGTCCAGACGGCCGTGAAAGCCGCTCTTCCACTTGGGACTCAAAACCCAGCATATCCAATAATACTTAAAGTTATTGTGGCAAACATAGATGATGTATTGAACCTCTGGTAAATAGTGTGAGGATAACAACATAGATCCCTAGGGCTTGGGAGTAAGTCCATATAATCTTTAGAAAATAACGGTTCTCCTTTTGAGAAATAGCTTCTAGCTTTTATTCAGCTCTGATAGAGACTGAAATCATATCCAATGAAATTCAAAATGTCTGTTAAAAATATAAATGTTGCATGAAAACCCTAGAATTACCCAATAAGAGAATAACAGCACAAACTTCTAGTCTTTGAGACCAAATTCATTTTTCTCTGATAACCACTGTCCTTTTGAGAAATAGCCCAGGAATTCCAGCCAACGCTGGTAGTCACTGTAAGCCTAATAATAGGAAATCAATAATCACATGAATTGAAATGCCCATCATGAATTGGCTGTTATATTTTCCACCAAACCATAATCTTGTTCCTATGGAGAATCAATCTATCATCAAGTGAAAATAGTAGATAAGAAATTAAGGAAAGTTTGAAAGATGGATAGAACTTGCAAGAGCTGGTGGCTCATACTGCATCATATCAACCCTTGTGATATTGTCTATCTCCCTTAATGGTCTTATGGTCTTATAAATAGTATCTTATGGGTAGTTGACTGAGAAATAAAAGGCATGTTCCTGATATATAGTTGGCCTACATGTTATACTGGCTCCAACAGTCACTGTATAGATGCAGAAATACATCCCAATCCAGAGGTGGTCCTTAAAGGCAATGAGAGATACATCTTTCCAGTGAGTAGAAATTCAAGCAGTAAATTTGGTTTCCTACTGAATCTGGGCTGAAAAATTGCTATAAGTAAAGACTGGCATGAATTTATAAGAACATATTCAGAATCTGAATAGATGATCAAAAAGAACAGGATTTAAGTATTGATAGCAAGGAGGTCAGAAGAAAAAATATTGGGATAAAATGCCAAGAATGGCTAAGATTGTGAAGATATTTGAGTTCCATAAGTATACACTCAAAAGGAGACTTTCAATAATCATCACGTGGGCAAGATGACTTATATTGTGGTGTAATTCAGTTTCCCTCTTCAGCTACTCTGTGCTTAAACAATGGACCAAGTTTTTTGTGGTTTTTTTTTTTAAATAAAGTATCTAAGCAATTATAGCAGAGAAAAATATTGTTCTGCATGTGGGAACATTTCCTGGTGGTAGACTGATTACATTGTATAAATTATATCATGGAGTAAGTTATCTGCTGACAAAGAAATAGAAATACACTGTGGATATAGAATTGCATTTCCTGTCTATCTGTGGACTACCATCTATGAACTTGTCAACTGCCTCATTCGCCATCATGGTGCTATGTACACTCCTACTTCTGATAGAGGTACAGATTTCACCATATAAGTAACATAGCAAATGTACGTAGAATTCACAGGTATTATGACATACCCCATTGGCTATAAGCACCTGGCATGGTGGTATAAGGACATGCCTTTGACAACTCAACTATTTGGCAGACAATATCCCGAGATGTGTTGCAGAATATATTGGTCTGGGAATAAAGTAGTAAAAATAAAAGTGGTTTCTCTCATGATTACACTTAACATTGTCACCCCATTTTCCCCTCAGTTTCATTCAGACAGGTCTGAGCTCTGCTGGCGTGGAGATCATGGCTCCTAAGAGGAATATTTTAGAGAGGACACAATATATTTCCATTAAATTATAAATTGAATCTGGAACTAGGCTGTTAGGTTTTTCTTTGGTTTTTGTTTGTTGTTATTGTTGTTTTATGATCTTGAACTAGCAAAAAAAGGAGGATTAGTCTACTCTGGGTGATTGATTATGATTTTAAGGGGAAATAGTTTTGCTATTTCTCAATAGGGGGTCTGGGAGGATTATGTCTGTAATCTACAGGAGGCCTCTTAGTTCTTTAATGTCTAATAGTAAAAGTTAATACAAAATTACAACAAAGCATCATAGGAAGAACCATTAAGGATTCGGTATCTCCAGGAATGAAGAGTTTTGTCATTCCAGAGGGTAAACAATTAGGCCTATTGAGCTTTTATCTAAAAGCAAAGAAAACATGCAGTGGATAGTAGCAAATCAACTATGAATTCATGACCAGTTATAGGAATAAGAAGTGTACCAGCTATACATATTTTTCCTTTGGTTATTATATATGTGTTTATATCTACATCTATGTTTTTATCATTAATTTTATTTTTGCTTTTCTCTTTCCCCCGCTAATTACTTTACACAAAGATCACTGTTAGTGGTTATTTTACGATTTTGTCTGTAGGTACAACATTATTCAGGTGGGACTGCGAATGAATGTGAGAGGCAAACATAGCTGGAGATGGTAATTGGGACTGTTCCTAGATGTCGACCTACTGAATGATTGTGGTAACTTTTTATAATCTGGGGAAGAGTAAATTTATTTGTAGATTTTTTTAAAAAAATGACCTCTTGTTAAGAAAAAAAATCACTGATAGTTTTTTGTTGTTAAATCATACTAAGTGGATGCTGTGCTAATAATTACCTATTTGCTCTCACCTTCAAACCCACCCTTTTATGTTCCATCTATGCTAGTGAGGAAGCTCTGAGAATCACATTTCTATTGTATCCATTGGATCTCTGTTAGACTCAGTCAATACAAAGTTTAGGGAGAGAAAGGAAAGATGGAAGAGGAAAAATGTATATTAACAGGTAAAAACAGCCTCCTGTCAGACTTTGATACAGACATTATTCTAAGCACTGAAGGTATAATGAAATAGGAAAGGCCCTATCCACAGGTTGACAATAATGAAAGGGAGAAGACACATATACAGGGCATTATGATACAGTGTGTTATTCAGAAGCTATGTTTTGCAAAGCTCTGGAGTTAATATAAAGCCAATCTGAAATACATGCACTTTTCTCAATGTTACACTAGTTTCTCTGCCTAGCACATTTCATTTATTCGTTTATTCACCGAATATTTATTCAGCAACCTGTATTTATCTGCAGGACTTCTGGGGATATATTGTTAGCCAAAAATATAGGAAAACTAGCCCTGCTGTCATGCAGTTACCATCTAGAGATGATGACACATAGTAAACAAGCAGAAAGATCTATAGTTACAAACGATGATATAAAAATGCTCTCAAGGAAAAATATAGGCATCTAGGGAAAAATATAATAGGAAAGGTTCATCCATTGTGCTGAGTCAGGTAAGTTTTCTCTGTTGAAGTGACACCAGAGCTGGAATTATAAATGTTAAGGGAAGTTAATTATGAAAGAAATATAAAGAAAAACACAGCCCAAGCTTGGGAAACAGCTTGTACAAAGATCCTGAGTTGAAAAGGTATTATACAACAAATACTAAGAACTGAAAGCAAGCCAACAGCAGTCTCTCTACACCTTCCTCCCTTCCTGCTATGATGTAAGCATCACCTATTAACAATTCTTAGAGTGATTTTGATGCCAATTTTCCTAGAAAATATTGCATGACAACTTAAACCTTCTTACACTACCAACACCAGTTTTACTTACCTGTTTTGTGCTCATATAACAGTAGGATATGCTCACCCCTTTCACTAAAATATGCTCATTCATTCCAATACCATTTCATGTTTATTACATCTAAATGTATTCAGTATACCATTTTTGGATATTTTCATTTTGACTCATTTTATCTAAATGTTTACTTAAAATAAAACATTATATTACAACTGCTAATTGTACACACTGATATAAGAAATAGGAGAATAATCATAAAAATAAACATTAAAATAATACAATGTTAACTACAAAAATTTTAATCAAACATCAGTAATAAATTGATGTAATGTACCCGTATGGGAAGAGTTCCTCAATGAAAAGAATAAAAGAGCTTATAATCAGTAAAGAAAATCAGTAAATGGATTTTCACATAAATGTTACTTGCTTTAAGATTTGGTTGTAGTAATATCTATGCGAGGCTAATGACTATCTGGAGAGTGCTAGCTACCATGTTTTCTGACTCAGAGTTTTGATTCTTAATTTAAAAATATCAACACAATTGTAGCACAATTATAAACTGTATTTTCAATGAAGTTCAGTCTCTATCTGAGTGATGAGAAAATGGATGAAAGCTCAGTCTCTAATATTTTCATCAGATTGTATGTCCACCTTTATTCCAAGAAAAGGGATATGTAAGTGGAGGAAAAGAATCAATGAAATATATGTGTACATATTTTAAGCATTTTATAGGTATGAGTTGTTTGAAATATATAGTTTGGAGCTGCATCCTATATTCTACTTGGTAATATTCAATTTACTATAACTGTAATAGGGTAATGATTAAATTCAAAGAACCTATTGATATCCCAGAGCCAGTCATTCTAAAATAGAAGGGATTCCCTTTCCTTATGAAAAAAGGAATCTCTAGCAATCCTATCTTTTTTGAGTCAAAAAGGCATCATGTTCTAAGAAACAAAAAGAATCCCTGTGTGATTTGGATAAAAATGGAAGATTAAAATAGGCTAAACTGAAGAAAAATAGAAATAATAGTGATATAATAATATAATAGATGTAATAGCAATAATAATAATAATGAAAATAAATTAGAAAACTATATAGAACTTGTTACATGGCAGGCATTTTCCTAAGGTGTTTTTTTTTCTTTTAATTTCTTTATTAATTAAGGTATTACATATGTGTCCTTATCCCCCATTACCCCCCCCCCCCCAACTCATGCCCTCACCACCCTGGTGTCTGTGTCCATTGGTTAGGCTTATATGCATGCACACAAGTCCTTTGGTTGATCTCTTCCCCTTACCCCCACCCTCCCCTACCTTACCTCTGAGGTTTGATGTTCTGATCGATGATTCTCTGGATCTGTTTTTGTTCATCAGTTTATGTTGTTCCTTATATTTCATAAATGAGTGAGATCATGTGGTATTTATCTTTCTCTGACTGGCTTATTTCACTTAGCATAATGCTCTTCAGTTCCATCCATGCTGTTGCAAACAGTAAGAACTCCTAAGGTTTTACATATAATAATGCATATGTCTGCAGCAGCACTCTAAAGTGGTACTATTATTGTGCCATTATTCTGATAAAGAAAGTGAGGCACAGATAGGTTGTGGTAAATGCCCAGGCCATCTAATCCATAAGTGGCCGCATTTGCATTAGAATAGATGTGGTCTAGTTACGAGACATTTGAAACCACTTGATAAACCATGGTGCTTCTCAAAACAAAAACCAGAAGGCTGAGTGTTGTGCACTTGCGACATACAGATAAGAGCCAGAGAGAGAGAAAGAGAAAGTAAAGGAGGAGGGAGAAAGAGAGAGAAAGTAGGTTAATGGATTTTTTTTTAAGTACAGGAACAGAAGACAAATAAAAAAAGAATTAAAAATTAAAGTGTGAAATTAAAAAGTAGTATAAACCTTCAATCACACAATTAGAAAGAGGAACAATCAGAATAAGTCAAATTGGTAGCAGCGAGCAAGGGCCACACTTGGCAGTAAATAGAAAGGCGATAAAGGCTAAGACATCAGGGCAAGTTGGACAATTAACATGCATGTGATCTTAATAAGACATATCAAGGTGCTCTGATGAAATAGTGGTTAAATATTTTTTTAATACTTGTGTCCTAATTTAACTTCTTAGTCAATTGGTTAAGCTTTTTGAAATAATGCATGTTATATATTTGTCACAATAGTTCCTTTGGCTATAAAGTTCAATATTAAGAATAGTGTACAAAATGTTTAAATTAATGTAATGTATTGATCATTTCCTCAACTATTCCAGGAAAGAACTAACTGTGTCATAGGTTCAAAAGAAGTATATGGTAATTTTTGTTATTATTATTTAAAAAACTCAGTCTATTAACCTCAGTATTATTTCTGTCATAGGAGATAATGACCAATTTTGCTCACATTTGGGGAAGGCAAATTTTACCACTTTTTATTTCATCTAAGCTATTTAAGTTAAGTGAAGTAAATGTTAATTTTCTCAAAAAATAAAACCTGTACACATGAATGAAAATCTATCTCTAGATTCCCTGTTTTGCCATATCAAAACTAATATTTATGAAATGATCTAAACAGAAAATTCGTCAAGCTACCAGATTGCAAATTTTTGCGAAAAAATATATATCTCATTTACTCAGTGAACAGTGTATAAATTGGACATTCACAGAGGCACAAGATCATTAACTATCCTTTCAGAAGTCAATTTTATGCTTCCTAAATTAGATCTAGAGCTAGGCTATTTTGGGACAACGGGCTGGGAATAATATACGGATTTTGTTAAATCACATTTAACACATTTTCAGCTAAATCACATTCAATTCCATAACAACCACTGAAAACAAAGATGTGTTGATAAAATGAAGTTTCAGAAAGCTTCTCTGTAGATATCACTAGTCAGTTTTTTTAAGGTTTTTTTGTTTGTTTGTTTTTTGTTGTTTGTTGTTTTTTTTACAATGAAGTTATAGGTAATTATAATTGATCAAACTTTGCCTCTGGATTTTTTTGTACAAATGATAATCAATGCAATTTTATGTAACGTGTATGTTTCTACTTCATCCACTGTATTTTGTTTTAAATTTTTTTTCTTCTGTGTTTGGGTGTAGTTTGTCTTATTTTTTTCCATGATTGGAGGAATATAAAGTTTAACAGGAAAAAGCTCTGCTTTACAAAAAAAGGCTGCTTAATTTGAATATCAGGTTTTCTTTTACCTATAGGCACAGCAGTATGATCATATTAATATTAACCCTCTTTATTCTAATAAGGAAAAAGGAAACATGATTGTTTTGCTTTTGAGTTCACACAGAAAAGCACAGAAATGGACATTCCTCATTGTAAATGATCATTTTCTTGTTTTAAAATAAGTCTATTTTAAACTACCCTAGTAAGTCCTTTGTACCTGGGCAAGAGTTTAAATTTATTTTTAGGATAGTTATAATATTATTTAAATGGAACTTGTTGAACTGCTGATTCTTGTCCCCTAATAAGGCAGTGGTTATTAGTGCAATTCCAAATTGATGTCTTTTGTAGGCACAATACTACTGACATTGTAAAGTTAATGCTTTATAATGAAAAGTGAGAAAGATAAAATTATTTTATATGTAATAATTTGTTTAAAACCATACTATAAAAGAAAACAAAGAATAAATAATTTTAATCTAGTTATAAAATGGATATTATTTTTTAACTAGAGGCCCAGTGCATGAAATTCGTGCACTGGAGGGGGTTCCTTCAGCCCAGCCTGCCCCCTCTCACAGACCGGGAGCCCTCAGGGGATGTCCTACTGATAACATAGGCCCATTCCCCATGGGGAGCAGGCCTAAGCTGCAGTCTAGCCTCCCTCTGCAGGAGGCAACCTGGCTGATCAGGGGAAGGCGCCTACCCCATCACCCTGCTGCTGCTGCCACTGCCGAATGCCACAGCTGCCAAGGTGTTTTCATCAACACGGACTCCAATCCCTTCACCACGAAAAAAATGACAACTTTCTTTAGGCATTTTCAAGATGTTTCTTTCATAGGATATGGCAATTCTTTTTTTCTTTTTTTTTTTATCCTCACCTGAGGATATTTTTCCATTGATTTTTAGAGAGTGTGGAAGAGAGAGGGAAAGACAGAAAGAAACATCAATGTGAGAGAGACACCTCTCCTCTCTGGGCCTGCGCTTGGCCACAGAGGTTGCAGGCAGGCCTGCCCTCTCCTCTGTGGGCCTGCCCTTGGCCGTAGCGGCTTGGGAAGGCCCCTCATCTCCATCTATGCTCCATGCCTCACCTGCAGATTCCTCCTGACCAGTCGTACCTGCCTGCCTGCCTGGTCGCCCCCAACTGCCCCCCCAGCCAGCCTGGTTGCTCCAAACTGCCCCACCCTACCAACCTGGTTGCCCTTAACTGCCCCCCACTGCCAGTCAGGTCACCCCTAACTGGCCCCTCCCTTCAGGCCTGGTCACTCTTCACTGCCCCCCTGCCAGCCTGGTCACCCATAACTGCCCCCCCGCTGCTGGCCAGGTGGCCCCAAACTGGCCTCTCCCTGCCAGCCTGGTTGCTCCTAACTGCACCCCCCATGCCAGCCTGGTCATCCCTTACTAGCCCCCCTGCCCGCCTTGTCATCCCCAACTGTCCTGTCCCCTCTGCCCACCTGGTCATCCCCAATTGCCCCCCCC
>NW_005366108.1:281684-284471 GCF_000412655.1 Myotis brandtii | reverse complement strand
CATCCCTCTCACAATCCTGGACCACTGGCTTCTAATCGCTCACCTGCCTGCCTGCCTGGTCGCCCCTAACTGCCCCACCCCGCTGGCCTGGTTGCCCCTAACTTCCCCTGCACCAGCCTGGTTACCTCTTACTGCCCACCCTGCGGGCCTGTTCGCCCCCAACTGCCCCCCTCTGCTGGCCTGGTCTCCCCTAACTGCCCCCCTTGCCAACCTGGTCACCCCTCATGACCCTCCCCCAACTGCCCCCCCTGCCAACCTGGTCACCCCTCATGACCCCTCCACTGGCCTGGTTGCCCCACACAGCCTGCTGTTTAGTCATTTAGTCATCCCTCACTAACACCACTACTGGCCTCGTTGTAGGCAGCCATCTTGTGAGGGCGTGATGGTTAGCTTGCTTATTACCTCTTTATTATATAGGATTGCTATGTAAAACTTTTTACTAAATATTTTAACTTCAATTCTATGGAATGTGTTATCTTGAAGGCACTGGGAAAAAACAGCCAGCAATAGCTAGAAAGGTCAGCACTAGACAAACTCTTAAGAATAGAAGGTGCCCAGCTGCTTAAAATGATCTGAGGCTGAGGGCGGGGGGGACAAAGGCAATGTGGTGATGTAGTGACAAATCATTTTATATCTAAAATTTATAATATTTTATCATGTACAAGGTATTTTGTTCTCCACAATAGCTACACTCAAGAAGTTGTTCATAAGATTCCAGAGTCTCCTATGACTTAACCCAAACAATGTATGCCATTAAGGAGGTACTGATGGGCAAGAACATAAATCAAAAGTTTTAATTTGGGTGATACAGATCTATTCCACATTACTTCAGGGACATTTGATTTTTTTATTTTTAACTAACCATGTTTAATACATAATCATGAACTTGAATTATGTCTTAACTGTCATTCAAAAAATGAAAGGAGGTGTGGGAGTTGCATTTTGATGGTACTCAGAAAGTGGAAGCAATTGACTAGGACATGTGCTGAGCACTGGTGCCTGGGATGGGCAGAAATGGAGAAACTTCAATGGCGAGGTATGAATATCTGAGAGCTGGACTGCATCCATAGTATACATTATCAGATTGCATCAAAAATGGGAAAGGAACCACTAAAGTAATGGGAGCAGCAAAGTAGGGCAGGAGTCCGAAAACAACTCACTACTATGTCACAGGACTTGCACCACAATTGTAAAAACAAGTATGCAGTCATATGTTGCTTCATTACAGGAATACAATCTGAGAAATGTGTCAATAAGGTCATTTCATCATTGTGCAAACATCATAAAGTGTACTTACGTGAACCTAGAGTATATAATCTACAGCACAACTAGGTTATCCTATCTAATAAAAGAGAAACATGGTAATTAGCCGTACCTCCGCTACCCTTCCCATTGGCTAATCAGGGCGATATGCAAATTAACTTCCAGCCAAGATGGCGGTTAACTGCCAACAAAGATGGCGGCTAATTTGCATACTGCAGGCAGGATGGAACAGTGCTATTCTGCCTGCCCTGCCGCCATCCGAGCCTGCTGTCTGTGACCCTGATGGCCGGAGACCCCTGTGCGACCCGACCCAGGGCTGGCGAGGGTGACCCCAGCGATCCGCCACTGGCCAGGCCCCCAACCTGCTCTCCCTAGGGAGATCCAGCACTGGCGGGGCGACTGCTGCCCATCAGCCAGCAGCCACGCCCCCAACTGGCCCTCCTGCCAGGGATGAGCAACCGGAGATCCCACAGCAGGAAAGGGGGGCCTGCAGCCAGCCCCCGTGTGCGCCTGCCTCTGGGTCCCCACAGTGATCAGAGAGCAGGAACGGGCGGCCTGCAGCCAGCCCCCGTGTGCGCCTGCCTCTGGGTCCCCACAGTGATCAGAGAGCAGGAACGGGCGGCCTGCAGCCAGCCCCTGTGTGCGCCTGCTCCTGGGTCGCCACTGGGATCCCCTAGCAGAAAAGAGCGGCCTCTAGCCAGCCCCCGTGTGCGCCTGCCTCTGGGTCCCCACAGTGATCAGAGAGCAGGAACGGGCGGCCTGCAGCCAGCCCCTGTGTGCGCCTGCTCCTGGGTCGCCACTGGGATCCCCTAGCAGAAAAGAGCGGCCTCTAGCCAGCCCCCGTGTGCGCCTGCCTCTGGGTCCCCACAGTGATCAGAGAGCAGGAACGGGCGGCCTGCAGCCAGCCCCTGTGTGCGCCTGCTCCTGGGTCGCCACTGGGATCCCCTAGCAGAAAAGAGCGGCCTCTAGCCAGCCCCCGTGTGCGCCTGCCTCTGGGTCCCCACAGTGATCAGAGAGCAGGAACGGGCGGCCTGCAGCCAGCCCCTGTGTGCGCCTGCCCCTGGGTCGCCACAGTGATCACAGAGCAGGAAAGGGCAGTCTGCAGCCAGCCCCTGTGTGCGCCTGCTCCTGGGTTGCCACTGGTATCCCCGAGCAGAAAAGAGCAGCCTCTAGCCAGCCCCTATGTGCACCTGCCCGTGGGATCGCTGCGGTGATACCACAGCAGGAAAGGGGGTCCTGCAGCCAGCCCCCGTGTGCACCTGCCTGCCCATGGGATCACCAATGTGATCCCACAGCAAGATAGGGCAGCCTGCAGCCAGCTCCCATGTGCGCCTGCCCTTGGGATCGCCCTGGAGATCATGGATCAGGAAAGGGCAGCCTCTAGCCAGCCCCCATGTGCACCTGCCCGTGGGATCGCCACAGTGATCACAGAGCAGGAAAGGGCGCCCCACCCTGGCCACAGCTCAAGGGAGAGTACAACATGCAGTGGAGGCCAGGAGCCTGAGAGATCAACAAGGGGTGCCT